>NW_006159703.1:4353841-4423013 GCF_000334495.1 Tupaia belangeri chinensis
CTTTGAAGTGCGGGGGAACGGCGGCGGCGCCTCTTCCGAGCCTAGCCCTGCAGAAGTGGACGTGTCCAGGCAGTGTGTCTGCTCCCCTGGTGGGTCAGAGGACTCTGAGGCCATGGAGGAGGGAGATGGAGAGAGTTCTGTCTGCCCCAGATGCTGCTGCCACAGGCCCCAGGAATCCCAAAGGAGAACTAGCAGGTGTTCTGATGAGGAACGTCCTTCAACCAGCCGAGCCTGTGTTGTGAATGGCCCGGATGGTACGAGATCCGCCTTTTCCTTTAGGACTCTGCCACAAGGGGGGTCTTCAGGCCCAGCACATGATGAGAGGACTAATGGGAGTGGCTCTGGGGCTACAGGTGAGGACAGGAGGGGGAGCTCCCAGCCTGAGAGTTGTGACGTGCAGTCTAATGAAGACTACCCTCGGAGGCCCCTAACCAGGGCCAGGAGCAGACTGTCCCATGTACCGCTGGTATCTGAGTCAGGTATGATCATGCTCCTAGGAGTAGCAACTGCAGGGTAGGACTGGAGAAAGGCATGGGCTCGTTCCATGAGTTTTCTTACAGATAGCCAGTTTTGCAGATTAATTCTATTTGGGGGTTTTATGGAACATACAGATTTTGGACTAATTTTTCAGCAGTGGTTTGCTGGGTGGGGGTGTAAAACAGTTTTAAAACATCTAATTCAGAAAACTCAAATAGTTCGTTCAGCTTTTAAGACTACTGTAACTGTATATTTACCCTATCCTACAATACTAGTTCTGATGTCTAAGCAGCAGTGGGTGAACTCTGCTCCTGTCTTACACTTGAGGATAGTTTTAGGCAAGTTTTAAATTTTATCCAGAAGGTAAAGACCTGAGGTTGCTAGGACTGGAAGAACATAGCCCAGTACAGCTTCTTGGGCATACTTCCACATCTGCCTGTGTAGATTTTTCTGAAATCTAGTTTTTGCCTCCAGTTAGATTTGCCAAAAAATGAGCAGGTAATTGTACTTTGTGTGAAGAAACATTAAAACATAAGCAGATGTTTTGCTGATGGGGTTGTGTCTCAATAAATACATCTTTGGTTCAAGACATATTTAATATACTTAACCTACCAAACATCAAAGCCTAACCTCATCTACATTGTAGAGTATCATTCACTTACCCTGGTGATCATGTAGATTGCTACTGAAGTTGTACCAAGAGTTGTACTCTATACCGCAATCCAGGGAAAGATCAAAACTCTGCTGGATACGAATTGCCTTCACATCATCAGAGAGTTGAAAAATTGTATATTGAAACATTGTAGGTTGGGGGCTATCTGCATATGTATTTGGTTTCATTAATATAAAGTATATGCCAAGGCATTGGGCTGGTGGAGGTAAGCATATTTCTTAATCATAATTCCCTTTCTATTTCTTACATTATTTTTGTGTAATCTCTCCTGTCTTTGCTAAGTCATCACTACGTGTCAGTGATACATATTTTTATTTACTCCAAGTATCCCTCAATTTAAAAATCTTAAAATCAGCCCCAGAACATGAGAAGAGTTGGTGTTTTTTAAT
Source organism: Tupaia belangeri chinensis (assembly GCF_000334495.1). NCBI lineage: Eukaryota > Metazoa > Chordata > Mammalia > Scandentia > Tupaiidae > Tupaia > Tupaia belangeri. The sequence goes on from NW_006159703.1 coordinate 4,355,381, forward strand.
ATACTGGATAGAGCTGTTTAAATTGTGTGTGAACAAAAATAAGCTTTCATAAGATAAAAATGGTACCTTAATTAATTATGGGCTAATTGTCATAGTAACATAAACTCATATTAAAATATAGTGATGGATTTCTTGATGATGATGACATATTCTGAGAAATGAATTGTTCAGATAGTTTCACCTTGGTGAGAACATCGTAGAGTGCCCTTAGAACATGAGAGAGAGCAGAGTTCCCCTGCTGGTGCTGAGGGCATAGAGTGCAAAGCACCCGGGCTGCGTGGTGTAGCCTCTTACCTCCAGAAGAGACCACCGTGGTGTATTTGGTCAGTTGTTGACCAGAACCTCATTAGGTGGCACATGACTGTATATGAGTTTTGTTTGAAGATAATTGTGCTTTATCAATGCTCTGCCTTGTGGCAATGTTTTATATCTCTTTTTTTTCAATCGTGGCAAAATATACATAACAAAGTTTACCATTTTAAAGTGTACAGCTCAGTGGCATTAACTAGACTCACATTGTTAGGACCTGTCAGCACTATCCATCAGGATTTTTTCATCCTAAGCTGTAACTGGACCCGTTAAACAGTCACTTTCCACTGTGACACCGCCAACTATATGGCCTTTTCGTATTTATAAAGTTAATCTTACATGTCTACCTTTCTGATTTTCTAAATTTTATGCTGTGAGAGTTCTTCCCTGTACTTGGTTCTGATAGATTTTTATATTTTCTTCTTTTTATTGATCTGTTTAGTCGAGTTTAGTTTTTTAATTCACTAGGAGTTTTAATCTGCAGACAGTAAGTTTTTTGTTGCAAGTTGTCAGCTTGTCTTTGTAAATATTATTTCCTGACATCTCTCCTCTTGCCACTATTTTGAAATGCTCCTTTATCAAGTACTAATTTCTTAAATATACTTAAATTCATCTCTGGACATTCTGTTACATTCTAGTATCCTATCCTCCTTCATTTTTCTTTTCAAAATTTCCTTGTCTCATAATGAATTTATCTTTTGTTTTTGTAGATGTGCTTTGTGACAATTTGTCAAGTTCTAGAAACAGGTCTTAGCTTTTGTTTGGAATTTCATAAGATTGATAACTGAAAATTTTTACAACAGTGAGTCTTCCTAATGAAGAACTATTGTATCTCCCATATTGTCTTGATATTTCTTGGTAAAGTTTTATAGTTTCTTTGGTCATTGTTTTTTTTTTAATCTGGATCCTTCATATTAACTTTCGGATTTTGACATTTTTCTTTTTATTACCTGTGTTCTGCACATCCTCCTTTACCATTTCATTCTGACCTGTTTCATAGTTAGAACTTTTTTCTCAGTTTAATTCCATGGATTTCTTTTAAAAAAAAGAAAAAATAATCTTAATTATGTAATACTGGTTACTATTACATCTGTTACCCTGTAATTTTTTTTTTTTTGGAGAGTTTTTTTTGTTTGTTTGCTTGTTTTTTGGTTTTTGTTTTTTTTGCTATAGGGCGTGTGCGCTCGCCAGACAGAGAGAGACAGAAAGAGAGAAATCACCCCCCAGGGGGGATGGTCACGCTGCAATCCCTTCTCCTCCATTCTCCTCTCAGGATCTTGGGCACACACACACACGCGCCTGGCGTGAGTTTTAAGCCACCGGGTCCGGGATGCGAACCGTAGTCAACTACGTGGGAGTCCAGCGACATAGCCATTATGCTAACTGCTGGTCCCCCCCCTTTTTTTTAAAGGTATGTTTGCCATAGGGTGTGAGTGCTTGTCAGAGAGAGAAAGCAAAGGAGAGAGAGAGGGAAAGTGAGAAATCACCCCACAGCAGGGAGGGCCACACTGCAGGCTCTACTCCCATTCTCCTCCTGGGATTTTGGGCATGCATGCACACATGTGTGTCCCAGCCTAAATTTCAAGCCCGCTGGGCCAGGACTCGAACCATGGTTAGCCATGTGGCAGTCCAACGCCTTAACCACCACGTCACCTGCCAGCCCAAAAAATACTTGCATATCTTCTAATGATATATTGTAGGTGTGACTGTCAAGGTCTCTCTCTCTCTCTGGCAAACAAATACAACCCTCATAACTATACACACAGACATACGAACTATTGTGTGTCTGAGAGCGTAAGACCTATCTCTTTATTATTTTATCAACATAACTAACATGGGGCTTGATACATAAAAGTAACACATACGTACTTATTGAATAAACATGAATAAAAGATCAAAAAACTGGGGATCCTACATTGTATTTAAGAGAGCTGGCTAATGCCTTCAAAGTCTTTCTTTAACAGTATCTAATGTCACTTGAATAACGTAATTATAACTTGAAAAATGTCGCAGCCATTATGAAAGGAATAGAGAACCCGCCAAGTTGCAATAAACTTTAGGCCTGCTGTTAAATGGTATGAACTTAAATATAAACAAATGCTAAGGCTGAGGTAGTTCGTTATGGTTTGAGTAAGGTAACTATGTAAAACCATAAGATATTTTAAGTAATTGATGCTTATGAGATGCCATGTTTTTTAAAAAACAAAGTTCTATAAAGAAGTGAATTTTAGTTATTTTAAAAAGTACTGTGTGAGCAGTGAGCAGTGGCCAGTGGATCAGAATGGAGAGTTTTTTTTGTTTGTTTGCTTGTTTTTTGGTTTTTGTTTTTTTTGCTATAGGGCGTGTGCGCTCGCCAGACAGAGAGAGACAGAAAGAGAGAAATCACCCCCCAGGGGGGATGGTCACGCTGCAATCCCTTCTCCTCCATTCTCCTCTCAGGATCTTGGGCACACACACACACGCGCCTGGCGTGAGTTTTAAGCCACCGGGTCCGGGATGCGAACCGTAGTCAACTACGTGGGAGTCCAGCGACATAGCCATTATGCTAACTGCTGGTCCCCCCCCTTTTTTTTTGAGACAACATCTAATGCCTGTAACTAATGTGTTTACCTTAGGTAAATTATTTCTTGATATTTTTTAAACATCATCAAATGCGTACTTATTTTCAATAATTATTTTTTTCTGGTGAAATGTCAGTGCTGATTTTAATATTATCCAAGGCTTTTTTGAAAGAGTAGTTTATTTGAGTAATGTATAAATTATTTTTAATCTCTCATGTTTTTGATACCTGTTGGCCATTCTGCTTTAAAAATTTTAAGGAGTTAAATCCAAACTAATTAAGGAACAAACTTGATAACTTGATTGTCAGTTTTTTTAAATCAGTGCAAAAAAAAAAAAAAAAAACTTCAGTTTTTTATTTGATTTTTGACTTCTGACTTTATGGAGTGTTAAAGCTGTGTTAGAAGCTACTGTAATTATTTGTTTTGTAAATTTCTATTTTGGGAATAAATATTTACTGAGTCATTCTTTTTATCCTCAGCATATACAATTTATATAATAAATACCACAAAATAATCAATTGGTTTATCATAGAATAGCATTTAAATTTAATATTATTATCAGTAATACTAAATTCTTTCCCTGAAATCCAAGGACTGGATTGATCTGCTTTTCTCTGTTTCTATAGCAACTTCAACACTAATGTGAACCACACTATATTGTAATTTTGTGTTGCTCTCTGGCTTTCCAATAGACCATGAACTCCATGAGGGCAGGGTCAGTGTCTGCTTGTTTACTCTCATGTCCCAGCTCCTAATGCCATGCCTTAAACATGGTATGGGGCTCAATAAATAGTTATGAACTTAGTAAGTGTAGAAACCTTCGTCGGAGGTATGTTGATGTTAGTAGATATATGAAATCACTAAGAATTGTCTGTAAACAAAACTAATAATTCTTAAACAGGTAAAGAGGAGGTGTAAGAGAATGATAATAAACACAACAAACTATTCTCCTTTTATATTGGGAAGCCTTTGTTTTTCAGGGTCATCTGTATATAAAGTGTGACTTCATTATATAACTTTTCTTAGAAAACATAAACAAGCAATTTGGGCATTCTGAAGAACAGGAAACTTAACTTTGAACTCTAAATTCTGATCAATTAAAGGGGAGGGGGAAAAAGCAATCCAAGAAGGTAAGAAGTTTGAAAATTGGATCATAAAAGGAGAATGCTAAGAGAAGACCCTTTTTATAGCACAGTGTCATAGAAGAGTAGGTACAGACCTGTTTTTTGTTTGTTTTTGTTTCTGTGAACTTAAAGAGCCAGGACCTATTAGAGACTGTAACAGATGTAAATTTTGGCTATCAGGTGAATCATGCTGCCTTTAGAAGGTTCTTCAACACTGAAGTTAATTAGATTTTGCCTGAAGTCCCTTCAGGTCACTGGAGGAAGGCCTTTACTGGGCCACCTGTGTCAGTAGTTTTCATAATCCCAGGATTTGGTTTGGTTTCCAGGTACTTAGAGGAAGTTCGATGGGTAGAAATTTTGAACTTTCTTATTGCCTTCAACTGGAGCAGTTTGCATGGTAGAATTTCATAAAGATTCTAAATGATGGAAAAAAGCATTCTAGATTATAAAAAAACACTTGGGTTAGATTTTTAGAGTTCCTATCTAAACCCAAGCCTTTGGGAATTTGTACTTCTTATCCTTTCTCTGTAATCTTACATGATCAAGGTTACAGAATTATTAAGTGCAATATTTGTAATTTAGCAGTGGTATATGAAGAGCAGTAGACTTAATGCATGAGGGTCAGCTGTATTTCATTCAATATATGCTCTGCTTCAGTATGACTAAGTATTTTAATGTCTTTTCTTAAAATACATATATGTGTTTAATAAGTTTTAGATTTTAAAACATTAAAATCAGAATAATACTTGCTTTTATAATTAAAATATGATGTTTTAGAACAACACTAGTAAATGAATAGGGCCTTCATAACCAGGGCTTGGCAGATAAAAGGTTACAGATATTCAGGTTATCTGGGTTTGTCTCCTGGTTCCCACTTAACACCCTGGCAGCCTATTTTAACCTTCCCCTGCCTTGGTTTTCTGAAATGTAACACTAGAATAGTAAAGCTATCTTTACTATTAGAGGACTATTAGGATTAAATGAGTTACTATAAGTAAAACCTTTAGAACAGTGCCTGACACACAGCAAGTGCTCAAAATATATTACTCTATGTACCTGTGATTTGGTCATTCATCTGGTAAACGTTGAGTGCCCAGTTATTCAGTGAACGTTCATTTTAGTTTTTGCTAGTGGCTTCCTTTCTTACATTAAAACAAAGATAAAATAAGACAGTGTTGTTGCTTTCAGGGAGTATTGTATTTAAATGGAGAGATAAAAATGAGTATTCAGGAACTACAGAACAATATACAGCATTTGGGGATTCAGGGTGAACTGTTAGAACAGGTTGTCATTTGAGCTGGACTTTTCAGGCCTGGGTGGGTAGTATTTCAGAAAGTGAAGTAGAAAATGGAGAAGTTGTTCTGGGTAAAAGAAGCTAGAGTGATTAATTGCTTTAAGTTACTGGCAGCGGAAGATAACAGAGTAAAATCGAGAACACTGAAGCTAAAGCATAGCTTTAAATGTTGGGCATTGAAACATCCTTGCCAAGCTGTAGTCAGTAACTTAAACTGTTTATTAGGAAGGTCGTGAGTATAATCTAGTAGTACTTAAATGAAGTGAGTCAGAGAGACTGGGGACCTGAATGTTGATTAGATTGTTGGAATTGCCCAGTACGAGAAGGAATGCCATGTTTGAAGTAATAGAAGGTGACCCTGGTTTGGAAGTTTGTTAGAAATACCAACCTAGCTGTCCTCCATTGGGAACCAAGTTAGAGATTTGGGAGTTGCTTTGACATCATTTATACTATGTGCTCGTAGTTTATAGTATGTGCACAGAATGTGCTCTGTTGAAGGAAAGGAAGAAAGGCTAAAATTTGGACTTCCTTTTCTAGAAGTTGCCAAAACAAAACCACGTCATGCCATGAAGCGGAAGCGAACGGCAGATAAGTCCACCAGTACCAGTGATCCTGTGATCGAAGATGACCATGTTCAGGTAAATTAAAATGCTGATCACAGTCTAGCTCAGTTCTTGAATAATGCAAAGGAACTAAAGTTTTCTTCTTTTTTTTTTTTAAATATAGTTTCTTTTTCCCAAAGAGAAGAAATCAGTAATATCTGCTTCTTAGTTGTTCCAATGAAAACTTTAGAGCTTTAAAACAGCAGGAACAGAGGGGCTAGCAGGTGGGACAGAGGTGGATCTCACAAGGTTCAAGTCCCAGACCTGGTGGCTTGAAAAACACACCAGGTGCATGTACCCAAAATCCCTAGAGGAGAATAAAGGAGAAGGGATTGCAGTGTGCTCATCACCCTGGGGGATGATTTCTGTCTCTTTCTCTCTCTCTGATGAGATCATGTACCTTATAGCAAAGTGAAACAAAACAAAAACCAAAAACAGAAAGATGCACTCACATGTAACTTTTTGATTTCTCTCCTTGTAGGTTCTCGTATTAAAATCCAAAAATCTTGTTGGAGTCACTATGACCAATTGTGGAATCACAGACCTAGTGCTGAAAGACTGTCCCAAGATGATGTTCATCCATGGTATGTATTTGGGCCTGTAATATTTGTGGGCATGAGGAATGAGTTAAAAAAATTAAAAGCTTATAAATACAGTAGCATTACTTTTTAAACAGAAACATTGTGTTGGGTTATTTTTAATTCTATCTTTGTTCTGTAGTTTCCTATTACTCCATAGTATTTGTGTACAAGATCTTGTATTATTTTCTTTTCTTTCTTTTTTTTTTTTTTTTTTTTTTTTTTTTTTTTTTTTTTTTTTGAGAGAGAGATTTTTGCTTTAAAGTACATGCACTCACCAGAGAGACAGAAAGTGATAGACAGAAAGTGAGAAATCACACCCCAGTGGACATGGCTATGCCACAGTCCCTACTCCTCCATTCTCCTCTCTAGATTTTGGGCACACACACACACGTCTGGAGTGAGGTTTAAGCTGCCACATCTGAGACTCAAACCTCAGTCTACTATGTGGGAGTTCAGTGAAATAACCATTACGCCATTTGCTGGTCCAGGTTCATTTTCTAAAATAACCTCCCCTCCAAAAGATGACCACTTCACTCCCTGAGCTGGCAGTCGATTAACAGCATGTCTAGGCTTTGGAGTCAGGTAGACCTCAGCTTGATCCCGTGGCTCTGTTGTTTCTTAGCTGTGCAATTTGAAAACGTTTGTTGTGTAGATGTTTTTTTGCAGGGAGTGGTCACTGAGCCTTGAGTGTTTATGCTTTGTGTTTGATTGAGGTTGTCACCCATATTATGAATTTGTGGCACATTATCATTAATCAGGCCCCACATTTCAGTCCCATTTGGCCCTCATTACCAACTCCGTATGCTCCACCCTCTATACCTCTATATGCATGTCTTTTATGTATGTCCTTCCAGTGCACCCTTCGTGTCTTTACTTACATTATCTGTCTCCGATATATAAGGTGTTTTTTTGTCTGAACTTGTAAAATTTTAAATATATACTATGTATAATACATTACCTGTCTGTTTTTCCTTTTTCATTCAAAATTATATTTTTGATATCCATCCATGTAAAATTCTGAAGATCTGACATTCTTGACTTGGGCAAGCTGTATATTATGTGTTCATTTTCTTCAGCCTTTTAAGTGTATGCAATTATGTTTAATTTGTAAAGCATTGGTGAAGAATGCAGTGATTAATATTGGATGTTTATATGTATGTATACACACTCACACTCTCACATACACACCCAGTACAGGGTCTGGCCTCTAAGAAATACCTGCTAAATGTTAATTTGTATTAATTAGTATTGCAGAAAATATTAACAGATTTTCTTTATCTTTTCCTGTGATATTAGTAGTAAGCAAAACAAAGTAATCCCACTAATAGGTGCTTACCATTTTGTCAAAACTAGGAGAATTCCAGAAAGGAGAGAGGTAATTGAAATTCAAATACTACCTCCCCCTGAATTCTTTAGGACTCCAGATCCTAAAGATCCCAGATCCTAACTTCACTCTGAAGATGTAGTATTTTTCTCTGTCCCAACCTTTAAAGAGTTGTTTTAATCCTAAAATGACTCATAAATCACAATGTACTGTATTAGTTTTCTCCTAAAATAGAAAGCATGAGAGGGTCTTTAATAACTCAGAGATCGTAGCAGCAGGGTCGCTCCTGCTGGCCTTTCAGCAGTATGGTGAGAACTGTCATCTGTTGGCACTCCTGTGACTCAGTTCTGACACTCTAAAACTCAGCTTTCAGACACTACTGGCTGGCCGCTCATTCCTTTCTCTCCTCTGTGCTCTCTGGGAATCTGACTGGCTTTTACCCCTGTGCTTGACTCCGCTGCTTCTCCCTAAATCTCTTAGTGATGGATCATATAACCTCAGTCCCAGCCTTCTCCCATTTAAATCAAATTGTTAGGACAAGGGTGTTAGATAATTCGTTCAGTCCCTGGACAGCAGCTAGGTTAATGGGGGATGAGATGACTACGTGAGGTTAGAACTGACTTTAGCCCTGTCTTGTTTTACAGCAGAGAACCACTGGATCCTTACTGTCACCTGGTCCTGTCCCTCTTTCCTCCTTTATTCTTTTCAGCACCAATTCTCCTTCCTTTTATTATATCACAGAAGGAGAAAAATGACCTTGGAAGGCAGGAGACTTGGTCAGTGTTTAAACACTGATGACTGGATTGCTCAGGAAGATGACATTTGGGCCAAAGTTGTTAAAGAGGATATCTTTATGAAATAATCAGGCAAATCAGACTTATGATTTTATAATCTTTTCTTTTTGATCCTCTCACTTGAATTGAATCAGGTTGAAATCTGCAATAAAAATTGGACCAGGTTGAAACTTGAGATTTAAAAAAGGAAAGGGAATATTTTTTCTGAAGTGAGTATACTAGTGAAGTTAAATGTTTTTATTCACAATTATTTTTTTCTATGACCTCATGTTTTATGTGTTAAACAGGAAGACCTTTTTTTTTCTTTTTAATTTGCCAGAGCGTGTGTACACTCAACAGAGAGAGAAAGAAAAAGGGAAAGCGAAAAAGCATCCACCATGCGACATGGTCATGCTGTGGTCCCTTCTCCATCTCTCCCTCCTTTCAGAATTTTGGTCATGCATGCACACACGCCTGAGATATTTGTCAAGCCACTCAGGTCTGGGACTTGAACAATGCGGTTGGCCATGTGGGATCCAGTTATCTTTTCTTTTTTTAAGTTATTTTATTTCATTTATTATCATCATTATTTGTTTAATTTGACCAGAAAGAGAGAAGGGGAAAGTAGGAAAGGAAACCTCCAGGTCCCGGACATGAACCATGTTGGCCATGTGGGAATCCAGCGCCTTAACCACCACATCACCACGCTGATCCCAGGATCCAGTTATCTTAATGACCAGGCGACAGACTGGCCCAGGAAGACTCTTCAGTCATGTTTTAGACCAGCATTTTCAATAAAACTTTCCACATTGATGGAAATGTCCTGTGTCTGCCTTTTAATGTGGTAACCACTAGCCACATGTGACAGTCAAACACATGAGCTGTGGCTACTGCTTAAGAGATTGTTAATTTCATGATATTTTAGTTCATTTAAATTTAGTAGCTACAGATGATTAGTGGCTGCCACGTTGTATTAGCTTTAGATCTAAGTAACCAAATATTTGGGGGCTTTTTTTTCCCCACGGTATTGTTTTACATTTGTGATAGGAACAAGACTCAAACTCTACTTATTTCCTGTGAGGGAATGTAAAATAGGTGAATTATTCCAAGTTTATTTGTCCATTAACTATAAAATTGTATAATTAAAATAGTTAAAAATTTTCTTCAATAAATATTTCCTAAATAATTCCTATTTGGCAAGATATCTTTTGGGACTTTGTTTAAAATCTGTAAAATCCTAAATGAAAAAGGTGCTTTAATGTCCCTTCTAGCAAGAGGGTCAACACCCTCTTTTGAACTGTACAAAATCACATATGCAAATCCTTTAGTTAATCCTGTCGTATTTACGTGTGATGGTTCGTCACCTATGTTAAGGATGTTTACGGCAGTATTTTGTGTTAATAAAAGTTGGGGCAGTCCTCTAAAGATTATTCCAAATAAGCTATTAGCTAACTAATGTTAATTAACTATTAATAATGAGTACTCTAATTATGATTATGGGGATTAATTATTCCAAATAAGCTATTATTTTGTATTAATTATTTATGGAGCTTAGTATTGTTTATTGTTTTCATTTTGTAGCTACTAGGTGCAGAGTACTGAAACATTTGAAAGTAGAAAATGCACCAATCGTAAACCGATTTGACTATGCACAATGCAAGAAACTGAATATGGATCAGGTCTTAGACCAGATACTAAGGATGCCTCCTGAGAGAAACCGCATCATTTATCTGCGGCCAATGCAGCAGGTAACAAGCTCTACTCCTTGCTGATGCTACATGTATTGTGGTGATGTTTTTCAGTCTTCAGCCTTTTTACACCTGGTATTTACTCGTTTGCTTAACCCACAGTAATGGTTCTTCAGATGCTACAGAGAATAAGTTGGCCAAGCTAGTCTATATTGTCAATCTTCTTCATATAGATGTCTCTACTAAATTTTTTTCCATGTTTATAAACAAATTATGAGGGAAATTGTTATTTAACAAGTTTTTATACTTTTTTTTCAAGAGGATTTTGCTACAGGGCGCAAGTGCTTGCCGGAGAGACAGAGAGAGACAGAGAGACAGAAAGTGAGAAATAACCCCCCCCCAGGGGAGATGGCCACGCCACAATCCCTTCTCCTCCATTCTTCTCTCGGGATCTTGGGCACACATGCACATGTACCTGGCATGAGTATAAGCTACCGGGTCTGTGACTCGAACCATGGTCAACTATATGTCCCAGTTCAGTGACATAGCCATTATGCTAACTGCTGGTCCCACAAGTTTGTATACTTATTAAGAGTTACCTGTGGTTATTAACATAGACTCTGGTTTTAGACTGCCTGATTCAAATTCTGTCTGTTACCTATAGCAAATTGCTTAACTTCCTATGTCTTCTATAAAATTAGAATAATGGTAGTATATATTTAATGCAGGTAACATGCTAGAACTGTTGCTAGTATGTATTAAGCAACCACTTAATAGCAGCTGTTATTATTAAAGTAAATATTGTAGAGCTGGCTCTGTGGTCTGGTGGTTAAGGCAGCTGGATCCCACATGGCTGACCATGTGGTTCAAGTCCCAGACCCAGCAGCTTGAGAATCATACCAGATGTGTTTGTGTGCATGCCCAAAGTCCCAAAAGGAGGAAAAGATGAAGGAGAAGGGATTGCAGCATGACCATTTCCCATGTGGGAAATGCTTTCCCCTCTCCCTCTCTCTGTCTTTCTAGTAAGCACACATGCCCTCTAGCGGAGGGGGGGTGGGGGACGGAAAAGGAAACAAGAACACTGGAAATGAGACTGCTTGATGCCAAGAGAGAGTTTATAGGAACTAAGAAACAACGCTTACAGTCACTGTGTGAGCCTGGCCCCTAGAGAACCAGTATAACAAATATTTGAATGTTTCAACACTCAAAGTTTGCTGAATGCTAAAAAAAATACATAGATTATTATCCTTTCTTCAGGAAGTTTGCTTGTCAAAAGAAGATAAACTATATGCCACTGAGATGGCAGCGTGGGATTTTGTAGCGAGATAGGGAAGAGGGCATTCTGAGAGACGTGAACACTGAACAAAAGCTACACGTGAGATAGGAAACGCATGCTGTCTTTAAGAATGGGCTGAATCGAGGTTGGATGGGGTATCTGGTCCTATGCACTGACAGTTCTGTAAGGCAGTCAGTACTTAAACCTGTACCGGACATCCTCAGGAGTGGATTCTGGGTTGACTGAGATCAGTTACCTGAGTTAGTGTTCTCTGATGTTTTGGACACTTAATATAACAGTGAGATAGAAATCGCTGAGTTCGTTTGAGGAATTTGCTAATAAGTCTCACTCCCAGCATGGCAAGCTGTGTTCAGGGCTGAATGTGGCTTTCTGATACTCAGGCCAGCCATAGATTTCAAAACCAAAGGCCCAGGGAAAGATTATTCAGATTCTATGTGATAGATGGCCAAGGTTTTTCTCTTCTTGGTTCAGCAAGCTCTTTGTGATTACTTCCACAGGTGGACACACTAACTTTGGAGCAGAAGCTATTTAGTGGTCCCTACCCCTATCACATCTGTATTATCCATGAATTCAGTAATCCTCCCAATGTCCGGAACAAGGTGCGCATTCGCAGCTGGATGGACACGATAGCAAACATCAATCAGTAAGTGATTCTGTGGCATGGAAGGCCTTTTCAGTCATTTCTCACAGCAGTGATCCTTAAGGATTCCATCTGGGCGTTTCAGGCAGGCTTATCATGAAATTAGCAATATGTAACAACCAAGGAAATGAGGACTTAAAACTACATGTATATTTGCAACTTTTGTTTTCCATTTTAAAGAAAAATTCCAAGAGCAGTCTGTACATACACATTTTACTTTGTTTTCTTACCTTTGGGTCATGGAAAAGAAATCATGTTAAAGAAAATTTTTAGATCAATACTTTATATCATCAGAAAATTGAACTTTTTATGTACTTACGTAAACATTGTGTTAGGCAGCCTCTATTCACAAGACATTTGTTTAGCGAATGTTTTCTTTCCCTGATATGATAGTGAAGAAAATGATTTTTGACCAGACTAGATTAATATCCTGTTACATATTTAATATTTTGTTTGAGGTGTATAGTAGAATCTGGGCCTGGAATAATTTTGACAGCTCCTTTCTAGCCTATACCTTAGCATTATTTCCAGTTTTGTAATTTCAATTTAATTTTTCCTGTTAACTCCAGAGAGCTCATTAAATATGAATTCTTCCCTGAAGCCACTCGAACTGAAGAAGACTTAAAGAAGTATCCCAAGTACCCATGGGGAAGAGACATCTATACTTTAGAAGGTGAGTGAGTGCACAAAGTTGGAAAGTTAAAAGCTGTTATGGAGGGACATGCCTTAGGGAAGGAAGTATAGGAGTCTTCCAGTTCTCCAGAGTCATCAGTGATTTGAATATCCTCTAGAAGCAGGGATGAGATCAATACCGCTCTGCCAGTATGAGTCTTTACCACCCATAGAATAATCACAGTTTTGAAACATGAAAAGTAGACAGAAATGGAAAAGCACTGGTTTGAGAGTTGAAAATGATTTGGAAACACCTGGCTCCCTTTCACAGTTTGTATTCCACGTGTAAAGTACTGCATTTTGACTCTGTTTGCACTTGCACACCAGCAGCATGGTTACATCTGTCTTATTTCAGGTGTTGTGGATGGAGCCCCATATTCCATGATTTCTGACTTTCCCTGGCTGAGGTCACTACGAGCAGCAGAGCCCAACAGCTTCGCCCGATACGATTTTGAAGATGATGAAGAAAGTAATTATGATCTGACTTGACTTGTATTCTCTAGAGTATATCCTGTGTTAAATACTCAATATTAAGCTTGAGAGTTAGGAACAGAGCAACTTTTAAATGGTTTCTCATATAGTATTTTATTTACCTTCCCAACTCCCCTTCCCCGCACTGAAAGCAGCTCTGGGTTTGTACAGTAGACGCTCCCTGGACTGAATGGGGATATATGAGCACTGTTGCAGGGGATTCCTTCAGATATGCTTTTTTGTTTGTTTTACTATATTTTTATATTATCTAAATATATTTTATCACTGATTAAATAATTTATCAACTGTTTTTTTTTTCAAAATTTCTCCAGTTGAAGTTACTATGCTACTGCTACTTATGAGCTGCTTATTATGTGGCATATGGGCTATCATGATTTAAATGTAAAAATTGGGGGGAGGGACCAGCAGTTAGCGTCATGGCTATGTTGCTGAACTCCCATGTAGCTGACCGCGTTCAAGTCCCAAACCCAGTGGCTTGAACTTATGCCGGGTGTGTGTGCATGCGTGCCCAAGATCTCAAGAGGAGAATGGAGGACAAGGGATTGCGGTGTGGCCATTCCCCTTGGGGGGTGATTTGTCACTTTCTATCTCTCTTTCTGGTGAGCACAGCGCCCTGTAGCAAAAACCTCTCCAAAAATAAAGAAAAAAATTGAGGGGAAATTTGAATATAGTTTCTCTTAAGTATTAGCATATTCAAATATTCATTTGTAGCCAAGATTTTTTAAAGAAGTACTTAATGAGGAGATGGATTTTATGAACTATGTGTGCATGACTTACCTCTGGTACATTCGTTTATTGGGTTGTCAGAAAAGTAACTGACATATTTTCGCATAGAAAAATATCCTGTAGAAGCAGGGATGAGATCAATACTGCTCTACCCAATACCTTAGGCCTTTACTCATGTATGCTGTTCTAGGCATCAAACATGGTATAAAACTAAATCAATCGTGACCCTTTTTATGAGCTATTTATAATATCAGTTACATTACATAACAGTACAGAGAAATGTCTAATGGACCAACTTATCAATGAATTTGCAAATGATTTCGATTATCATATATGTCTTTCCTTTTTTTTCTTTCCTAATTTTCAAGGCACCATCTATGCACCTCGAAGGAAAGGGCAGCTGTCTGCAGACATCTGCATGGAAACCATAGGAGAGGAAATTTCAGAGATGCGCCAGATGAAGAAAGGTGTGTTTCAGCGAGTAGTGGCAATTTTTATTCACTATTGTGATGTCAATGGAGAGCCAGTTGAAGATGACTACATTTGATGGGTCCCTCCTGCTTTCCAGCTATCTTGGCAGAAAGCTACAGGAGCCATCTCGCTGTGAGAACTCTCCACAGAGACTCGGGACTTGGAGTAGGGAGGCCCTGGCTCAGTTTGGTATATAAGACATGTATAAGAAACGTTGAAATTGTATACAAAGATTTGTAAATAGAGGAAATATACAGACACTTCCTAGAGTACCAACTTTATATCATATGTTTATACAGTTTAATTTAAAAATTCATTTTAATGAAGGCAGATAATTTGAAAGAGTTCATTTTGTTCATTTTTCCTGATTTAGTTCATAAAGTTTCATTTTTTTGACTGAGCCCTCGTTTACTATATTCTTAATAATCACTGTCATCTTCTTAAATCTGTGCCTTTTTCCTCTCGAGCGAAGATATTTGAGTAAATCTGTTGAAGAGTGTCTGTGTCTTGTGTGCTTTTTTTTGGTCATAAACACCGTCTAAACTATAAGAAAGTTTCTGTACAAAGCTGTAGTTCCTTTTTTTCCTTTTTCTTAGTATTATAGTTACCATGTTTCTTAAAATAAAAAGACACATGAGCTTAAAAAAAAAAAAAAAAAAGAATTTGAAGGGGAAATGGAAACGTTTCCAAAGCATTTCTAGTTATTTATTTCCACATTCAATTGTGTATATGCTTTTCTTGAATATAAAAATAAAAGTTTATTAAAAACTTTATTCTTGCCTTGAACCTGAATCCCTTTTTAAAGAATAGCAAATGCTGCACAGAAAAACAACATACCGAGTTGTATCTGAGCAAGGTTCCAGTGTAATCCAGTTTCCAAAGTCTTTTTCTAAAGTTCTCTGACTGCAACATGTTCAGCTCACAGAACATGGAGAACAACAGAATTTTCCAAAGCAGCCTGTTATCAGGAAATGATCTCTGTCCTTTCTGAAGGAGAGAATTGCCTGGTATGACAGTGAGCTATGTCGTGCTCCAGTGCCCAGGGTCGAGAGTAGAAGCTTTCGAGGGACACCTGTGATGAAGGTGACGGTGCCACTTGCCAGCCAGTTTGAAGATCTGAGGGGAAAAATACATAAGCTCTTTCCAGATGGACATGGAATTAAGATCTGTACACAGTGTAAAGGTCCTTGGAAATGTGTACAGTCTCTGCATTTGCAGGGGATGCATTAAAGAATAGGGAGAAAAGTTGCTCCCTCACAATCAGGACCTCGTCTAGACTGGAGCAAGCAAGAATCTGAGTACTGATGACCACGAGGCAGCAGTTGCTGGAAAGGGTAGCGATGTAAGGATGCCGGTAAGCTTTCCCAACACTAAAATATTTTGAATAATAATCTTTGCTGTTCTCTTCCAAGGCTTTTAGAATTTCTGTTATATTGAGAAGAATGATTAAATCAGGTACTTCATTCTGTCACTTGTTTTTGACTCTGTAAACTTCCTTTTTCATTAGATAATTGTGTTTCACTATCCAGGTTAAAACTGGTCAGTAAGAGGCAGGAAATAAATTATAAAATATCAGAAATACTCAAAATAATTGGGAATACTCACCCCCTAGCTAAGACTCTCTGGTCCTGTTTTTTTTTTTTTCATAACCGTAATCAAGTTATGCACATTCTGCTTACATCAACCACTAGAGGTCACTGTATTCTAACTTTTCATGGTCGTCTCCATCTCATCAAACCTAACCTGACCTGTTAGGTCCGCAGATGTACAGCAGGGAGCGCTAAAGTCATTCCAAAGATGCCGAGATGAGAACAACTGAAAAGCTACCACTGTAGACATCTATAGATTCATATATTGTAGAACAAATGGCTGGTTGGCGACTGCTTATAGCAGGGGTCAGCACACTGTGGTGTCAGTAAATATTTTAGGTCCCACAGCCACAGACTCTGACAACTGCTCTTGTAGTATGAAAGCTATATAGATATAAGAGATGATATAAAAGAACAGGCATGACTGTGTTATAATAAAACTTTTATTTATGAACACCGATTTGAATTTCACATAATTTTCACATCACAAAATATTAAACATTTGTTTTATTTTTTCATTTTTTCCCAGCCATTTAAAAGAGTAAAAGCCATTTTGAAGGCTCACAGGCTGGATTTGGGCCCAAGACCAAGTTTGGCCACACCTGCCTTAGAGAATGGGGTTGTTCTATTCTTTCATTCATTCATCTTAGTACTGTGTCTGGAACATTCATAAAAGGCCTTAAAATATTTCATAGGTGATACATGAATTAATGTTAGTATCAGAGAATCTTGTCTTACATAGCCAAGTGTGTGGCTCTCACAATCTGAATAATTGTTGACACTACGTTTCTTATAAGGGCTTCATATTTGCACTTAGAAAACCAGGGTTCAGATTCTGACTTCTTCAAATAGCTGCTGAATGACTTAGACATGATCACAGCTTCCACCACTGAGCCTTGGTTTCCTTATCGGTGAAATGGTAACTAATACTATGTCCACCCTATACAGCAGTGGTGAGGGTCCAATGAAAGACTGTGAGCCGAGCCATAGGGTGCAAAGTAGAAGTAGTAGTACACGCATTATAATTCCCTGTATTATAAGAGAAAGGGAATGTTAGGACTGATCTGCCCATAACCTGTTTCTTGTATCATATCCTAAGATGGTAGGGAACAGAGAACCAGGGAGGCTCTTGAGAATAGCAATATCAGAGCTAGCATTTTTTTTAAGTGTTTTTCCATATGTTCTCATAATAACACTTCAATGTACATACGATCAGTATGTCCCCTACTTTACTGTTGAGGAAAACTAGGATTTAGCAGGTTAAATAACTCACTCAAAAGCACACATCCAGAAAGTGGTGAAAGCAGGATGTAGTCAGTCTGACTCCAGAGCCTGTGCAACTTGGGCAGAGTCTCTAGTTGCTCAAAGTGGGAGGAGGCCAGGTGAGGCCCAACCAAGGGTGGGCTTTCCCCAGCAGGGAAGCTGCCAAGTGGGAGTTACTGCTGCCACTCAAACTTGGTAACACTCCAGCTGGCCTTCATATGGTTAGCACAGGCCCAGAAAAATGCAGGCTGCTGGTTTTCTGATGCAGGCCTCAGATGTCCCATTTAGACCTAGGAGTCTGCTAGAACATAAAGGAAAATGACACTGCAGACTTAACATTTCTGTAAGAAGGCACACACAGTAACTACAAAGAAAATGTGTGTGATGTGAAATAATGCATAGAGTACGTTGTTAAAAAAAGGCAGGTTCCCGATTATGATATACAGCATGATGCTATTTATAAGAAAAACAAAACCATATGTTTTATATGTACATTTATACATATGTAAATGTATAAAAAGCAGTCTTGTATGAGCCAAATGAGAAGAGCAGTTCTGGAGAGAGTAATGGTATTGAGCTGGAGTCAAGAGTCATTTTTCCATATTTATATAGTTGGAACATTTTACAGTGGGGATAGAGTTCATAAACACATCACTTGCGTAACCAATAATTGACAGTCTAAAAAGCTACAATTTATATATTTAGAAATAAATTTAAAAGAATAGAAGGAAAAAAGCACTTCATTAGAATAAAGGGACCTGAGTGTTTTTACTCCTGATGTCTGCTTTGTATAAGCTCTGTGTCCTGGGCACACTTCCCATGACAAAATCTTCCCTCTCCCATATAATGAAGTTGACCATCTTTCCCCACAAGCTGTTGTGAGAAAATTAAGGGAACTGAAGTGCCTGCATGTCCGCAGCTGTGAGCTGATCTGCACTGGGACCAGCAGAAGCATAAAGCCCTACAGTGTTCCAGGTTCCAACCAGGAAATCTTGGGAAGCCAAACTGCCTTCTGCAGGGGCCACCCCTGGTCTGGGCAGCCTCCTTGATAGTCCGGATTATACAGGACCAGTGCTTTCTGTGGCTCACACATCTGGTTCTCAGTCTGTTGCTGGTTATTCAGGAACCCCAGGCTGCTGAATTCTAGAAAGCCTGAAAGATCAGTGCAGCAAGGGACTTGATAATGATCAGTCTACAGGAATCTGAATCCCTGCATTATTTCAAGGTGGACATGAAGGCTCAGAGAAGTGGAAGCAGGAGCAAAAGAAAATAAGAACAAGTGAGTGGCCGAGTTGAGACTGGAATAGGCAGGTCTGAATTTCCTCTCCAGGTCCCCAGCTAATGTGGGAGGAAAAATTCTGAGGCAAGCTGAGGAAAGAGACTTGCTCACGACTCCTCATAACACAGGATCAAACAAACAAATACAAAATAAATTAACCCCAGTAATGAACACTGTGACACATATTTAGGATGGCAGGCTTTAGAATCTGACTGCCTGGGTTTGCATTCCAAATCCACACTTCTTGGTCTGTTATATTACCTCCAGACATCTGGGCTAATCTCCAGATGTCTCAGCTGAGCCTTTTTCGTTTGTAAAGTGCTAGTATCTTGCAAAGATTTATGAAGATTAAATGGGAAAATCCATGTAAAGCACTTAACACAGTGGCTAGCAGAAAGGAGCTCACTAAGTATGTTTTCTCATTGCTACCATGAGCTAAGATGTGATCTGAAGTGAGCTGAAATAAAAGACAAAGGGAAGAAGAAAACTACTCTGAATCAAACATAAGAACGGGTAAAACTATAAGCAGTTTCACTTGTCTTCATGTTTCCAAAAGTGGGGAATACGACTTGTATTAGGTCCTTGGAAAAGGTCATGACATATTTTTCTATGCAAAAATGTGTCTTCTGATGACCCAATTATTAAATCACACTTGCTTCTAATGTTTGGAAGCTTATCTCTTTTAACCCTTGCAAGAGACTGGAAGAGTCGGCTTCTCTGGAGATAAAGAGAGGTGGCTCTGACAGCTCTCCATCGCTCATTCCTGGACTCCCTCCTGAACCCAGAAGCAGAGGACAACCTCTGAGCATCGGCACCTAGTTAAAACTTACTAGCCATGTTTTGTTTTCATTTACTTATCTCTATGGCTGCTTTCTATTTATGGCAAGTAATACTGATTTTCTATTTTGAATACTGATATAATATTTCCTTCTAAAATAAATTCACGTAAGTGAAAACTTGACTTAAGATACGGAGTAAATAACAGTACAAGGAGAACACATACTTGGTGAAAATCCTAATGGTGGCTCCTAGGTGACCCATGCTGGAACACTCACAATTCTACAAGCTCAGAGATTATCTCCATTTTGTGGATGAGGCAAGTTCTGGTTTAGGCCCAAAGCAATGCAGTGTCCTATACTCAAGCCTTCAAAGCCATCTGCAAATTGTTTAAATCTAAACCAAATATTTGTCTAGCCTGGATATAAAAGAAATTGCAGATTTCGACTAGAAGAGGTAAATGCATTAGTCTTCCAACCCACCCCCCCGCCCCCCCCCGCCCCAGACCAGGTGTTACAGAAGAGATTTTTGACCAGAGCAAAGCAGAGCAATAGAGAAAAATAGAAAAGCAACATCAATCTGTCAATAAAGATACACAACCAAAGGGATAACTTGCACAGCACCAAGAAGACATTATATTTGTTCTTGCTTAAAGACAATAGTAAAGGCGATTTAGTTATATCCACTCCCTGGCCCCTCCCTGCATCCCTCCCTTCTCTACTCCCATGCCCTCCCCCTCTTCCCCAGCTAGACAGCAATGTGCTTCAGGACTGAGCAGGTTAGCAGCGTGAAGTGGAAATACTGTGAGATAGGAAGTAAAATTTTGGAAAGAAAAGCCTTTTCTGCAAACACATACTTGGGCGTCAGTTGAAGAAGTGGTTTTGTTTCTTTTGTTTTCAAGTTGCTAATGGTGAGGCTAGGAGTGAAAGTTTGAGGGCTGCACAAGTGAAGAATCCTGGAGAATCTCTTTGATCCCAAGCATGAGGACAAGCGGTTGCAGCATCCGTCATTATGACTGTCAAGACCATCTGGCAGACATGGCTGGGGTCACATGCCCTCCTCTCCCAGGAGCATCTTGACATTGCAGGCTTCCTGGAAGAGGATGGCCTTCTTAGAGAAAGGGCAAGGTATAGATCTCCTTCCTTGGGCAAGCTGTAAGTCTTCTCTTTCTGAGTCTTCCATACACATGCTATATGGATTTCTAGGACCCACAGATGTACGTAATGCCAGGCTAGCAGCTGTCCAAACAGAACAAATCTGGTTCTGTCCTGTAAATCGCCAAGGTGGACATGTGGTTCATCACCCACACCATCCCAGCCATAGTGCAAAAGATAACAAAGCATGCCTGTGAAGCTCTCTTCTGCAAAGCAGACCACTCTTGGTAGTGACAAGGGCTTCTCTTCCTACAGCTGCTGTCCTTTCCTTTCCCAGGGTGTCTGTAACCACAGACAGCAATCATGGGCTAGATCATGGAAGGGGGTCAGAATCCTGTTATATGGTAAAATCTCATTTCCTCACCTATGCTGTAATCTTTGAGTGCCTTTGAATCTCAGTTGTCCTTTAATATGGGAGACCTGTCACTGACAAAGAGTATTTTGTATAAACACATATGATTGCTAAGCTCCTAGAAGAAAAGCATTTCATAGAGAAGAACTCCTGCTGTATTTATGTTTGTGTGTATACATGTATGTTTCAAGTTGCAGATCCCTTCAGCATTGAAGGGCTTTAAACAAAGTTCACCAGCTGCCTTCAAGCATTAAGCGTACTCCTCCTCACTGCACACTGGCTCTCATTATCTCTGGTTAGTCCTTCTCTTAAGGTGCTTTGTCTTGGAAGAGAACAGGGACCATGTTCATACAGTATATGGAGAACTCTGGACCTCCAAATTCATTAATCTCTCTTTTACATGAAACAATGGAGGAGAAAACCAACCTTGAAAAGGAATGTTATCCTCAACACAGGAAGGATCTCATCAATATGTTGAGAAACTATGTTTAGTTTGCCTGGGACTATGGGCTTTTCTGGGTTGTAGCACCTTCAGTGCTAAAACCATATGGTTAGTTTCCCTAATTCTATGTGGGACCTGACCACCCCTTCTCACCGTATAGGGACAAACAGAAGAGGGAGGGCTGATGGGTTCTGCCTTCATGGATAAAATAGGGTTCAGGGGGTCATTGTGGCTTCTGAGCTCACTTAGAAGAAGGATCAACAGAGCAAGAAGGGCCAGGAGAACTAGGGAAGCCATATGCACCCCACCTTTCCTGTTCTCTTTGTCTCTCTGTAAGGATTAGCAAAAAAAATCCATTCAAGTGGGTTTTTATCAGCAGCAAAAGAAAGTCAGCTGAAAAAAATGTTCCTTTAGAGTCTCAACCTGTGGGATAATTTACTCCAAGAAAAAGGTAGTGAGAGTTGTGACATTGAAAGAGAAGCATCTTCTTGGGGGAGTTAAAGGGAATGAGATGCTGATTAAAAAAAAAAAAAAAAACACATGTAGGGACCAGCAGTTAGCGTAAAGGCTATGTCGCTGGACTCCCAAGTAGTCAACCACGGTTTGCGTCCCAGACCTGGTGGTTTAAACTCATGCCAGGCACGTGTGCATGTGTGCCCAAGATCCCGAGAGGAGAATAGAGGAGAAGGGATTGCGGCGGGTGTGGCCATCCCCCCCCTGGGGGGTGATTTCTCGCTTTTTATCTCTCTGTCTGTCTGGCGAACGCATGTGGCCTATAGCAAAAACCTCTCCAAAAAAAAGAAAAAAAAATGTAGAAAATGGAAGCCCCTGGAGCTTCATAAGCAAAGAGTCAATGAGTTCCAGGAAAGTTGGACTGCATTTGTGTTTTGGCCCAAGAGAGAAAACTTCCCTGCCTTAGAAGAGGTGCCACCTCAGCACAGGGCCCTAAATGCTCCCTAAAAGGTGTCTCATAAGAGCAACTCAGTTTCCCTCCCACACTCTAGGTTTAAGACCAAAATCAATCAGCGTTCCCTGGAAAGGAGGAAGGGTCCTCTTCCCATGGCCATGGAAGGAGAGTGAATCAAGATTTATGTAAACAAATGTCTTTATCTCCATCCAATATGCCAATAAGAAAATGGCACCTTTAAACACACGTATGTGTACACACACACATTACACACACATACCCCACACCAGCTGCAAAGGCGCCTTTTGGTAATAGATCTGAAGCCAAAACCTAAGCAGAGTCTCTCAAGTCTATCCCCAAGGAGAAAGAAAAGAAAAATACTCATGGTTATCAAACAAAACTCTTAAAGTACCTGTAAGTACTTCAGTCCTTCTAGATAGACATCTTGGCATAGATATCAAACTAACCTCAAACTATCAAATGAAAAGAGTTGTCTTTAATTCACCCTCCAAACACATGTCCAGAAATGGCCAGAATGGAGAGAAAAATAAAAAAATGTTTTGTTTAAACAGAAGACTGAGAGCAAGTGCTACAGCATAGTGGTTAAAAGAGTAGAATCCCACAGGGCTGATCATGATGTGAATTCTGGTCTTGGCAACTTGAAAAACACAACAGATGCAATGTGTGCCCAAAATGCCAACAGGATTAAGAAATGGAAGAGAAGAGATTGCGGCATGACCACACATCATTGTCGGGAGAGGGGGTTTGCTTTTTCTCTCTCTCTCTTTCTTTCTGTCACACTCTGGTGAATGTATGTGACATCTGGTAATTAAGAAAAAGAAGAAGAGGAAGAATGAAGGACCAGCAGTTAGCGTAATGGCTATGTCGCTGGGCTCCCATGTGGTCGACCACGGTTCAGGTCCCAGACCCGGTGGCTTAAACTCACGCCGAGCGTGTGTGCGTGTGTGCCCAAGATTCCGAGAGGAGAATGGAGGAGAAGGGATTGCGGCGTGGCCATCCCCCCTGGGGGGTGAGTTCTCACTTTCTCTCTATCTCTCTCTGTCTTTCTGGCCAGTGCACATGCCCTATAGCAAAAAAACTCTCCAAAAAAAAAAAAAAAAAAGAAGAAGAAAGAAAGGGGTGGGTAGGTGGCAGATCATTGTCTTCCAATATCAAAGAACTCTCAGAGGGAGCCAACTGCATGGCCCCAGGTGGAAGCTGAAGCTTTGACAGATCTATGTCCCAACAAAGGAAAGAATGTCCTTAAAATGAAAGCTTTTCCACAATTGAAGGGACTGCATTAAGAGGTAGTGAGCTCCTATCCCTGGAGATGTACAAGCAGAGACTGACCAACTTTCAAGGATGCAATGGAAGATACTATCCCAGGGTAGGAGGCTGGACCTGAAGATGCCTGAAGTTCATTCACAACTCTGAGATCCTTGGTGCTCTGGCCTCAGTCCTGCCCAACTCTGTCCTCCACATACTGTCCTGGGCCCTTGGCTCCCACTGCCTTATGCCTCACTGGTGGTAATGAGGATCAGGAGTGATGCAGGGTGTCCTGTTCATGCAAACATGAATGGGAATGACTGGATAATTTGAGCCACATGCTCAATCAGAAGCATGATTCCAGGGATTCTGGGTCATTGTGTATGGGCAGTTTCTCGAGTTCCTGGTGATGTCCACTGTGCAGAACTGTGTACCTAGGAAGGAAGAAAGAAGGCATAAGAATCAATAGCCACCTTCAACTGCACCAAGAACACTCCTTACACAATTGATTTCCTTTCTTTACACCCTTTGGAGGGTATGGTGAAGGGGAGAAGGATTGGGCAGTGCTCCACAGGTAGAGAACAAGGTACTGTACCCAGATTACTCACATTAAAGGTGGAAAAACTAAGCTCTGGAGAAAACAGCAGGCTAGGATTACACAGTATGTGACAGAATTAGGACTAGAACTTAGATTTCTTTCCTCTCAGCAAAGCCAGGGTCTTTGTGCTACTCATTAGAATGAATGCTACGTAGCATCTCAAGCTGTATTCAAACACGTTACGTTCCCTCTACCAGACTCAGTTTAGTTAGTGTTCAGCAATATGAGAGGGCTGAGATGAATGAACCACTCAGGGCCAGAAAAACAATGGAACTGTAATTTGTTTGATTCTTTTTGGTGCCATTTGGAACAGTAAATCAATTAGATGAATCAAACAGCAAGTTGACTCTAAGCATCTCAGTGAAATTTGCCACCCGACTAAGTGTTTATTGTTTTTCTGCAGTGTCACACAGTTGTGCTCAGTATGTTAATTGTCTTTAAATCCCTCTCAACTGCAGGCAGGCTCATTGTCAGTTACTCAGACCCCAGCATTTGGCAGCCATTCCTATGAACGCTCTAGAGGTGAGAAGGACCATCATCACTCAGTTCTCTGAGGTCAGTGTCAAGCCCATTTTGTGAGATAAACACCAGTCCACTATGTGGCATCGTATGTTGACAAAACGACTTACTGCTGGCTTCACAGGACTTACACTGATGCTATGTTTTGAATTATAATAATGTGGACTCATATGGACTAGTTTGTTTGTGAATTACTTCATTTAAATAATCCTAAGAGATGATATTATTTTCATTTTACAACTGAGTAAAATTATGTATAAATTTAGTGTCTTGACCCATAGACTAGAGATCATATGTGCAGAAGATAAACCTGGTCAAACCCACTGCTCTGGAGACCAATGCCTAGTGCTTAATTGGTTCTCACATGACCCATGCCTCCTGGACCAGGTACATGTGGTTCTCAACAGAGAGCATTTTGTCCCCTGGAGGACATTTGGGAGGTGTTTTTAGTTGTCATCAAAGGGGTGATACTTCTACATGGTGGGTAAGTTTCTATATTCTCAAAATGTCAGTTCTTCCTAACTTGACTGATAGATATAATCCCAACAAAAATTCCAGCAAACTATTTTGTGGGCATTGGCAAATTGATTCTAAAGTGTCTATGAAGAGGCAAAGACCTAAAGTAGGCAACTCAATATTGGAGAAAAAAGTGGAAGGCTGACACTGTCCAACTTCAAGAGTTACTGTAAAACTATGGTAAATAGAATAGTTTGGTATTGGCCAGAAAACAGACAAACAGACCAGTGGAACAGAACAGAGAGGCCAGAAATAGATTCACATAAATGTAGTCCATTTATCTCTGAAAAGGGAGCAAAGTCAGTACAATGGAGTAAAGGTAGTTTTGTCAATAACTGGTGCTGGAACAACTGGACATCCAAAAAGCAAGTCTAGACACAGATCTTACATCCTTCACAATTAGCTTAAAATGCATTATAGATCTACATGGAAGACATACAGCTAGAAAATTCCTAGAACATAGCGTAGGAAAAAATCCAGATGACTATTGGTCTGTGGCCAATTTTAGAAACAATATCAAAGGCACAATCCATAGAAGAAATAATTGATTAGCTGGACTTTATTAAACTTACAATTGCTACTCTGTAAGATACTTTTAAGAGAATAAAAATATAAGACAAACCTACCCTGGGAGAAAATATTTTTGAAAGAAAAACATACCTGATAAAGTCCAAAATATACAAAGAACTTTTAAATTTAATAATAAAAAATATGAACATCCTGGGACTGGCCTGGTAGCACAGTGGTTAAGCCCTTTTGTGCACAGGAAGCTAGATCCCAATGGCCAACTGAGGTTCTGATTCTAGCCTTTGCTGCTTGAAAAATGCCAGGGGCATATATGCATAAACCCCAAATCCTGATGAGAGGAAGAAATGGAGGAAAAATTATTGCCGTGTGACCACACTCTATTAAGGGTGCTTTCCTCTCATGCACGAGTGCATGTGCTCTCTTGTAATGGAAGATCAATAAATAAATTAACTAATTAACATCCTGATTTTTTTTTAAAAAGCCAAAGAAAGACTTCAAAGACATCTCATCAAAGAAGACACACAGACTGCAAAGAAGCATATGAAATATGACATAGTCCATATGTCATTAGAGAAATGCAAATGAAAATGAGATACCACTACATACCTTTTAAAACGACCAAATCTAGAATATTGATGATATCAAATGCTGCCAAGGATGTGGAGCAATGGGAACTCATTCATTGCTGATTGGAATGCAAAATGGTAAATCACTTTGAAAGGCAATTTGGTGGTTTATTTAAAACTAAACATACTCTTACCCTGCAACGCAACAACTGAGTTCCATGGTATTTATTCAAACGAGTTAAAACTAATGTCAACACAAAAGTTTTCACATCAATGTTTATAGCAGCTTTATTGCCAAAACTTGGAAGCAACCAAAATATTCTTCAATAGGTGAATGGATAAATAAACTGTAATTCATTTAACAATGGAAAATTATTTAGCACTAAAGGGAAATGAGTTATCGAGTCACCAAAAGACAGGGAGGAAACTAGGATGCATATGGCTAAGTAAAGTATGCCAATCTGAAAAGGCTACATACTGTATTATTCCAACTATGTGACTTTCTGGAAAAGGCAAAGCTGTGGAGGCAGCAAAAAGATAAGTGGTCATCAGAGGTTGGTGGGGTGGGGTGTCAGGAAAAGATGCAGAGCACAGAGAATTTTTAGGGTAATGAAACTATTCTGTAAAATGGTATAATGTTAAATACATTTGTTATATATATTTTAAATAATTATTTTATTTAACTATTTATTTATTTATTTATTTATTTATTTATTTTAATTTGAGCATAGAGGGACAGAGAGAAAGAGAGAGAAGGAAAGGGAGAAAGCAAATCACCAGGTCCAGGACTAAAACCATGGTTGGTCATGTGGGAGTCCAGAGTCCTTGACCACCAAGCCACCTGCTGGTCCCAGTTGTTATACATCTCTACAAACACAGAATGTATAATATGACACCCCAAGTGAATGCTAACATAACTATGGACTCTGGATGACAATGATGTGTCAATGTTAAGTACATCAGTAGTAACAAGCATACCACTCTGATGGGGGATGTTAATAATGGCGGCAGCTACGCATGAAGAGGAGTGAGATGAATATATGAAATATCTGTACCTTCTGCTCAATTATCCTGAAACTCTTCTACAACTATAAAGCTAAGTTTTTAAATTAAAAATACCTTAACTTGGTCATAATCGATGTTTTAGAAGTATGAAAGAGTTCACCACTTGTGGAGGGTGATTTGAGACATGGGAGATAATCCAAATGAGAGAACCTTGAAAATCACAATGATACTGGGTGAATTCAGCCCCAGCACAGTGCTCATTTCCCACTGAACTTATAAAGGCCATGATAAGAGCAGGCTTCCAAAGCAGGTAAATAGCCCTGGATAGCATTTCAAAAATTAAGTAAAATAAAATAAACCTCCTATATAGTATGAATCTTTGGTCTATAGATCAATAGCAATCAAGGTTCAGAAGGAACCTTGGTCTTGGCAGGTCTTTGCCAACAGTTATGATACTCCCATGTGCACCCTCAATCTTGTCCAGCAACGAAAGAAAAGGAAAAAGAAAAGGACACTTAGGACATTCCGTATGAAGAAAAAAATGGACATACAGGCAGACTGAGAGCACAGTGACAGACTTACAGAGCACGTTCAGAGTTAGACAGGAACTGGTCTATTGCAGAAGAGCAGGAGGAAGCTGGAGACAGAGGAACAGCCACTTTTAGTTGAAACAGAAAACACCCACAGGTGAGGGAGAGCCAAGCAGAAGTTGGGGAAAAAAAAGAAAAAAAAAAAAAGGTTAATAGACATGTGATCTTAGCCTAAATGAGCATTCCAATATTCCTAAAGTGCTTTTAGGGGAAAATTAAAAGGTGAGAATAATTATTGCACAACATGGTTTTGCTCTACCATATATCTCAAAAACGTGTCTACACTACTCATTTGAATCTTGCCACAACTTGGCAGATTCACAGGGCATGTAACTACTTTCACTTCCCAAGTAAAGAAACATAAACTTTTCTTCTTTCTTCTTCAGCTGTTTTTCTATGATACGTTGAAAAATCTTGAAAAATATAATTGGCTATATGTGACCACTTTTTTCATACAGCCACCTCTGACTATCTCAAAATATTCCTCATCCCTCTTTCAAACAAACAGCACTGCTTCTATAATTCATTTGATAATATGAGCTGCCTCATAATAGCTCTTGTTCTAGTTTGTTAAATACACTGTATGTGCATTTGAATAGCATGTTTCCAGATAAGTTGCAAGCTTTCGGCGAGAGAGGAGCCAAGATTTATTTGTCCAGTGTAGTTGGATATTTCACTGACCACTGGATGAGTGATAGTGGTTGAGAGTCAACTCTCCAATATTGTAACCTCAGCTCCATCACTTCATAGCTTTGCAACCTTGGACCTCCATGTGGCTCAATTTCCATCTCTCTAATACAGAGACAATCGCAGAACCTCCCTCAGTGAGCAACAGTGAGTAAGAAATGAGGCAAGGCATGTTCGTCATGTACATATCATGCCTGACACAGTGCTCATAGATATGAGCTACTATTATTTTAGTCAAACTTGAAGTTAATTTCATAATTAAATGGTGATTTGGACTCCCAATTTTTTCATTCTTCAAGAGGTTCTCTCTATGGTTTCATTAGCCTGATGCTATGTCTTAGTATCCTTAACTAATGAAACTTGCTAAGTGTTAGCATCTACACGCCAGATCTATTTTATGAAATTTTCAATTTCGATAACTTATATGCCGATATGAAAACTTAAGAAAGAATCCCAGCAGCTTTCAAAGGGCTCTAAATAATCAGATGAAGATTTAAACATCTGAGTATCTGTTTGTCTGGCAAGCTTTTCTGGAAATCAGACTTCAAGGCATATAGACCCAGTCACTTAAACAGCAGGAGCTTTATTGAATTTTAATGGACAAAGGGTAGCCAAAACCCTAGATCATCCACAATAAAGTGATTTTGAGTATTCATACAGGATTGGTATTACACATGAGATAATATTATTATAAACTATTATAAATCACTAAAACAACATGTATATGTTGTTTTATTATACATAAATTATTATTTAATTAAAATTTAACAAGGTTTACAGGCTTTCTATTGCTTATTTCCTTGTATTTAATCCTTAAAGAGTCTAGTCATTGAACTTTTGATGGTGCAATATGTAGATAAATATAAACATGTCTGAAAGTATTGAGCAGGTTTTGACCAAAAAAAAAAAAATCTTGTAAAAATCTCAGGAGAGGACAAAATTCTTATGAACTTTTTTTTTTTTTGCACTGCACTGCCCTTAAAAATGGTAGATGTGATTGACATTACACATTAAAAAATGTTAAGATGGGGACCAGCAGTTAGCGTAATGGCTGTGTCTCTGAACTGCCATGTAGCCGACCACGGTTCGAGTCCTAGACCCAGTGGCTTGAACTCATGCCGGGCACGTGTGCATGTGTGCCCAAGATCCCTAGAGGAGAATGGAGAAGGGACTGCAGCATGGCCATCCCCCCTGAGGGTGATTTCTCGCTGTCTCTCTGTCTCTCTCTGTCTTTCTAGCAAGTGTATGTGCCCTATAGCAAAAACCTCTCCAAAAAAATTTTTTTTTAAGATGAAATTTAAAGTATGACTACAAAAAACTTAGATTTTTAGAAACGGTGCAATTTGTGTAACATACCTCATAAACAGTCCCCTGTCCATGTCAACCTCCTAAATTAACAGGAGAGTTTTTCTGTGGCCTTCAGCTGTTTGCACTGCCACTCACTGGCTGCTGTGATCAGGTACAACCACACCAAGCTGAACCTATGTTTTCACATTCAGAGATTGTCACTCCCATTTGTATTGCAAACCATGATCTTACAAAGTCCTTTGATGTCAAAGTATCTTGTCTTTTCCTGTCACTACAAACTCATGAGGTTGGCGTGAAAGGTTGAAGGGAAAAGAATTGTCACACGTCCCCTCCCCCACCAGACAACATAGAGAACCTTAAATGACCATCCTAGACCATGGTAACTGGTCAATTATATCCTTCTTAAGTTCAGGCATGTTCAGCACTGGTAGGGCCTTTGCCTATTACCCTGGGACAGAACTGAGGTAGATGACAGGCTCAGGAAACAGTTCATGTGACAGCTGGGTTGATGGTTGTTTGGATGGTCATTTGACAGGCCAGGGATTGGTTGGTGGTTGGCCAAATGCCAGGCAGCCGTGTTAGGAAAACTCAGCCAAGAAGACAAGGATTATGTAACAAACAGAAGGAAGAGGCCAAGAAGATAGCTGGGATCCTAGAGCACTTCCAACACCTGGATAGCTCCTGGAACCACTTTGACATTCAAATCCTGGATTTCCTCAACTCTTTCCTCTATCTTGGATAAATTCTTTGTTTCTTAAAAGGATTTTATCTGCAAACATTGAGATAAATTAACTTTAAGATAATTTGTGAAGTTGCTTAGCAATATGTGGAAACTGTGTGGAGAAAGACTATCCTAATAAGAGTTAATTTCTTCCTTAGCATATAGAACTAAAGTACCAGCAGATGGCATAATCCTTACATCACTGGGCTCCCACATAGTCGACCGCAGTTCAAGTCCCAGACCTGGTGGCTTAAACTCATACTGGGCACGTGTGCATGCATGCCCAAAATCCCAAGAGGAAAATGGAGAAGAAGGAATTGCGCATGGCTATCTCCCTGGGAGGTGATTTCTTGTTTTCTGTCTCTCTGTCTCTTTGGTGAGCATACATGCCCTATAGCAAAAATCTCTCTACACACACACACACACACACACACACAGAGAATCCAGGAAGACTTCATTGCGGCATTAAGGGTAATACTTGCTTGGTAATACTTAGGTCTTTCTTGCTGAACTTTATAGACTGTGCAGTGTGCAATAAGTGAGATTTTATGCTGATCACAAATAAGTCCTTGAGAGAAGATGGAGAAGAAATAATAATCTATGGTCATCTGTGTAAGAACTGTCATCTTGTAATAGCCAGGCACGAGTACACGTTTAGTATCATGGATGAATTTCAGGAATATACCATGCTATGTCTGTTACGTGGCAAAGCTGAAGATACTATCAGTGTTTCTCCTAATGACCCCTGACAAATAACACTGTTATTCTAAGGATCCTTCTGTAACTATGCTGGATTGTTTTACAATACAGCAAGCCAGATGGTTTTTCCTACTAAATTTATAATGAAAGGTCTTAGCGATTTTTCTGCCTAGACTTATCAAAAAAAAAAAAAAAGATTTAAGGGATTATTATTCTCTAGAGTTGAACTCATCTGCTAAAGCTCTCAATTCATATCAGTACAACTAGAATGAAACATCTTCATTAACAGTTATGTGGCCAGAAAATAACAAGAATGGAATCTTGCTTTTAATGAAAGTAAGTAGGATTCCTTGTAAACAAGGACTGATTCTAGGACTGGAGCAAGAAGTATACCAAATGAACCTGGAGCACCTTGTGCCTCAAAAAAAGAAAATGCTAAAAAATAAGATACATAAATAAAATGACAGTGATTGAGAGTATGTCAAAGAGACAAGGAAACCAATTGAAGGAGGTCTTAGTGATCAAAGCTAGAATTATTTGATCAAAAAAAAAAAGGAACTATTAGATCATAACCCAAATGATACAGTAAATATCCATGAGTAAAAACAAAATGTATTTGTCATCATGGTGAATTCCTATCCGCTAACTGTACTTCATTTATTCTGTTCTATATTTCAGGAAAAATATTGAAATTTCTTAAGGGTAATTTTCATTACCGATGCTACAACACTATCAGGAAACACAAAATGACATATTTCCCAACAATAGTCTATTTGAATGGATTGTCTTAAAGAAAATCTGAGCAAAACTGGTTTATGGACTACATGAAATGGGGTAATATATAGATATAATTACTCCTTTCATGAACTAATTTTGAAGTGTTACTTATTTTTTATAGTCATAGTCATCAACTCATTCTAATACTACATCCTTCTGAATACACATTTTTCTCCAATGAGTCTTGCCATGACCTTTGACCCAAACCAATTAAAAAATTGTTCTCATTTAAACATGCAAGCTCTGTTGTCAAAATGTTCTGGCTCCTTACCCAAACACTCCACTACTGCAGGTACCTCTGCTTGTCCACAGTGGCAGGCTGAGGTCTGGCATATTCTGAAGCCAGCTCTGCCATGGATAGGAGCCCTTAGAAGGCTGCTGGCTGCTGCTGCTGAATCCCTATCTGCAGTATAAACAATGACTTTGTACGAGGGGGGCTCTGTTTATTTGGTCATGGCTTTTTCCATCAGGCTTGGTTATCACTAGTTGGCTGGTTAAAAATACAATTCTGAGACCAAATGGCTGGAATCCAATTATCCCAGCTTCCTGTCTGCAGAACTCTGCCAGGCAGGAACACACTCATGTTTGCCGGCCTAGAGAGGTACCCAGTACTCAAAGCACATCATTCAGAGAAAACGAACAAAGAGTAGATCCTTAGATAGTTTGATGAAGAGGCAGCATGGTGTAGAAAGAGGACACAATGGTCCAAAATGCAAAATCTCTGACCCTAGTGCACATTCTGCTTCTTCCAGGCTCAGTGTCTACCTCTTCACTTCTGCACGTTTCTCACGTATTAGAGGGAGACCATAGCATCGACAACTGAGTTGGGAGCCTCTAATGAGATGGTATACATGACAGAGCTTTGAAAACTATGGTGGTGATGGTGATGATGATGATGGTGATGATAATGATGACAGTGATGATAATAATAATAAAAGATGACATTTATTAGTTCCTACTATGAGAAGGTCACTATACAGTTTGAAGAATATGATCTCTTTTACATACTAGCAAATACCTTTTGAAGAATTGATGATGATTGTAATGATGGCACTAATAAGAATAGCTAACATTTCTCTCTTTCTTCCTTCCTTCCTTCCTTCCTTCCTTCTCTCTCTCTCTCTCTTTCTCTCTCTCTCTCTTTCATAAGCAAAAGGAAGAGCGAGAGAGATGGAGAGAGAAGAAGAAGACAGGTATTTTTGATAGGGTTTCTCCATAACGAAACTCTGTCCCAGCCTCCTAGGTAGCTAGAATTGCTTTGTGCTAAGTTTGTGCCATCACTCCTAGCTTGTACAGGTTAGTCCAGGAAACAGATCTCCCACATGGCCTAGCCTCACTGAACAGTGTTTTACCATTTATTTGTGCCACCACAGCTGGGAGTAGCCAGCATTTCTTAAATGTTCATGATATCAAGCCTCCAGTCTCAGTATTTTATGCATGCTAACATATATGTAACCTTACATCATTTGCAGTCAGTACCAGTATCATCTCTACTCGACATACGAGGAAACTGAGGTACAGAAGTTGGGTGATTTGCTCAAGATCATGCTGCTGGTGAGAAGACAAAGAGATTCAGACACTGGCATTCAGACTCAGGCACAGAGTTGCCTAAAAACAGGAAAACATTCTGAGGAATGTGTTTTAGGGGACCTGGCAAGTAACGTGGTAACTAAGGGCGCTGGACTCCAACATGGCCAACCACGGTTCAAGTCCTGGACCTGGTGGCTTGCTTTCTCATGTTCTCTCTCTCTCTCTCTCTGTCCCTCTGTTCAAATTAAAATAAATAAATAGACAAAGTTAAATAAAAAATAATACTTAAAAAAAAGTGTCTTAGGTGATTTGGTGTGAGCATCATGAGTGTATTTTTCAAACCTACTACACACCTAGTCTATATGGTGCAGCTGATATGGTCTTTATGGGACCAACATCTTACATGGAGTTCATTGACTAAAACATTGTTACATACAGTGCATGATTATATTGTAGGCTGTGGGGATACATGCAGTCTCTCTTGCGTAGTCTTCTCTCTCTCTCTCACCTGTTTGGTTTTGCTGGGTTTTTTTGTTTGTTTGTTCGTTTGTTTTTACACTCCTTTACATTTGTAGAATCCATATTTAGCCCAAGAATCACATGAAAACTGGCAGCTGGCTAGACTGGGTCCACAGATTTGTAGTTTGCTAATCTTTGCTTTAGAAATAAACTTTGGAAACTAAGACAGTTTAAGTAATTTGCCTAAGGTCATTCAGTAAGTGCCAAACTCAGGATTCAAATTCAGTTTTGTCTGCTTTTAAAAACTGTCAACCCACATTAAACTGTCTTCATGTATGCTATTAAAATGTAAGATAGCATCACTGAATTAGAAATGCTGCATTATCCCCCATCAATTTTCAAACAAAATATGCTTTCATCTGTGGGGACAGACTTTGAGACAAGATAGTGGGCTGTGAGTTATAGACCCAGTGCCTAGCACAGT
Organism: Tupaia belangeri chinensis; assembly: GCF_000334495.1. Taxonomy (NCBI): domain Eukaryota; kingdom Metazoa; phylum Chordata; class Mammalia; order Scandentia; family Tupaiidae; genus Tupaia; species Tupaia belangeri. The sequence continues at coordinate 4,389,951 of NW_006159703.1, forward strand.
GCCTACCAGATAGCAGGCATATAATAATACAACTCTATTGAATAAAATAATTGACTTCTGATTGAAGTCAGTCATTCCCCAAGATCACAGCCATTTGCTAAGACACCTCTACGCCTTGTGTATGAGTCTGTAAAAGAAGGCAATCATATTCTTTACTGAGCTCATAAGGAATCTGTAACAAATTTAGACAATGTCCATAGAACTATTTGAAGGAAATAAAATGTTATGTGCAGAAATACTATCATTACATGAATTATTCTGTTGACAAAAGTGGCACTAGAAGATTGTATTTATGACTTTGGAATAAATACATCACTAACCAGAGGCAGGATAATAGGGAGGACTTTGTGATTTCATCATAAGTTAATGTCCTCAAATCCACTGATACCATCTCATATTAAAGCAGAGATTTTAGTTTTTCTTTAAACTTGGATTTTTATTGTAGGGAGTAAATGTACTTTCTGGAAATGTATTAAAAATTCTGTGTATATGTCCATATTTTTAAGGAAAAGGCCATAGTGTTGATCATATTGTCAAAAGATTTCATTATACTTTAAATGTTAGCACGACAGTAAAATGGTTGTAGTGCAATTTACACCTAATAAGGAAAAAAGAAAGATGAAAATTTCTGGTGTTTAGTGATCATTAGTAGGTATTCTAGATGTTCTTGTCAGTAAGATTTTTGCATACCCTTAAGATATCCATAGGTTCTTCAGTAACCTACCAGTTTCCCGCTTGCATAGGTATCTGGATTTGCACAACTATCTAGAAGATTAATTACCAGTCCAGGCTGGTTGTAGTGACTAGTCCTCAGGGAATCTATTGGGGTAACTGCAGCCATAGAATGTAGCAATAGAGTCTCTTCTACTTCCTCTTCAGCCCCAAGTCTGGGCCTGCAGAGTGTACCATAATAAGGCCTGAGTCTATTATTTTGCATTGTTAACACACAGCACATTGCCTGGCACATAGTGGGTACTGAATAAAAGTGTTTGAATGAAGACAAGCACACTGAATAAACTGATAATAATTATATCTTACATTCCTGAGATGGTTAAGAAGGTTGTGTCATGTCTATTATCTCCTGCAATTATTGATTTAGAATCATATGTCTTTGACAGTTGAGAGTGATTTTTTACCTTGTACTATTTAATCATTGGAGGTATGGTGCTAGTCTTAGCATTGGTGGTGTTGGTGGCTTTATGTTGAGATAGTTCAGTTAGATGTTTTTCTTCTGTCTATGGGCACCCATGGAGATTATGGTTGTTGCCCCAGGAAACCAGATCCTGTGAAAAATGATTGACCCATCAGGGTGAGCTGAATTAAGTTTCACAGAGAAGGGTAGTCCATGAGCTCGGCCTTGGCTTTCACTGGCAAGTGGTAGGAGAAAGGCATGGCTACTGGGCTGTAGCAGAGCAGGGAGAAGTCACAGATGGAATGCAAAGCTGGTAAAAGATGTGGCTCAATTTTACTAATCCTGCTCTGAACTGGGCACTGTGTGTTGTGGGTGTAGATGACATGTTGATGAGCAACTAGAAATCATGTAAGGTTTTTGAGTGAAGTTGTTGAATATGGAAAGTTTTAGGGGAGTATCAACTTTAGTTTGTCCTTTTGTTATTTGTGGCTGTATTCGTATCTGTGAGCTTTAAAAATAGATTCCCCTCACAGTGTTACAGATGGAGAAGGAAAAGAGGTAGCAGGTAATGGTAGTTGTCCTAGCTCGAGAGATGGAAAACGAGCTCTGACAGGCGGCAGTGAAACTGGAGAGACAAGGCCAGACACATTTTTTCAAGGTAAGAGAATGTGGAGAGTAAATATAAGCAATGTGAAAAGGACAGACACCAGAGATGACTTTCATCCAGAGTATTATAAACAATAATAATATTTTTAATATGCTGCCCAGCCTTACATATTTGAGAATATATGTAGTATCTTTATTTTAAAGACATTATTGCCTTAGGGTACCTGCGCACACCAGAGAGAGAGAGAAAAGACAGTAAGAAAGAAAGTTAGAAATCATCCCCTAGGGGGATGGCTATACTGCAAACCCTTCTCCTCCATTCTCCTCCCGGGATCTTGGGCACACATGCACATGACTGATTTTCAAGGCACCAGGACTCAAACCTCAGTCCACCATGTGGGAGTCTAGCGACATAACTGCCATGCCATCTTCTGGACCCAGTAGTATCTTATTTAACCTCATTGGACTTACCTGTTTTTTTCCTGGCCTTTTTTTTTTTTTTTCACAACATTTTTCTCATTAATTAACATTGGATACCATCAAAGATCAGTGAACAAAATTGACTTGTGTATCTCTCTTCTAACAGCACAAAAACACTTGTTACGTGTATGAATAAAATCAGGTAAAATCTAAGGCATCTGTTGCATGAGAAATTTGAAACTCAGAAGAGTAAGCTGCTAATCAGTTTATCCAGCTGGTTAAATGGCAAGATCCAAGGTGGCATTGAAATCCAGATTTTTCCCTATCATTCAGGCAATCACAGTGAAACCATCGGCAGCAATAGAGAGGTCTGAATAGCAAAGATATGCCAGGAAATTAGAGAATAAATAGAAACTGCTCTCTACTGAGAGGCCACTATTAGATGAGACAAAATTCAAGAATGATGCAGGCCTTCTAGCTTTATCAGTCTAGTGTTTTCAGAAGGCTCTGTGGAGAAAAACGGATGCAGTAATAAGGATGACCTTGATAAGACTGATCTTTCTTCATTCCTTCCACTGACTCACACCCCCTTGACCACAACCCACTCTCAAGCTAGCTGGGACAAGAGGTCCTCTAGAAACGGGGCCTTGGCTCAGCCAGCCAGGGGCTTTTCACTTGAAATGCTAAAACCCTGGCTGAGTTCCCTTTCACAAAGCCTTAGTAGCCAATGACTCACAGTCTCTCCCATGGAAAGTTCCTGAGGATGAGAGCGATCACTGTAATGCTTGGAGAAAGGATGAGGGGTGGAGGGGAATGGTGGGCTGTGTTCTGGCCAAGAATTTCATCACTAAGCAGTGGCATATGGGCCCCCATTTGGACCCTGTTGACAAGAAGACCACACACTAATGATTACTGTGCTGATTCAGGGGACCAAGGCTGCAAAGAAATGACGTAAGCACTTAATGGGATTCAATATTGAGAAGGATGTAAATAAAATAAAATGATCTGATCTCAATCAAGTTTTTGAAAATATAGATGTCTTCCCTTTTATACAAGGATCCAGACCAATTTGAATTACTATTCATCTAGGCTACTGGAGTACTCACACTTATTCTGAAATATCTTCTGATTTCAGAGGGAGTGTTCCCTCACAGTTTGATGGTATTGCTTCTACTTCTCACCTTCTAGGCTAGCAGAAAAACAGAGTATGAGGCCAGGTGGTAGCACAGAGGTGACACAACGTGGACCCACATAAGGAAGGTTCTGGTTTGCAACTTGGAACCTCTCTGAGTGTGCTGGGCAACCGCAACCTGGACAGGCTGAGACTGAGGTAGACTGTGGTGTGAAGACTTGGGAGTGAGTGTCGGTTGCTCTGTTTCTCTCCCTGTCCCTCTCTGTTCCCTCCTCTTATGAAATAAACAAATAAATACAAACGAAAATAGTGTGGATTCCCAAGGTAGGCAAAGGTTTATATCTTGGCTCTGTTTATTATTGCTTGTATGACCTTGGATCAGAAACTTAGTCTCCTTAAATGTGTTTTTACTTATCCATAAAAATGAGAGTTACATAAAATAATGACAAAATCAATACTCGAAATTACAATTATCTACCTGGAAATGTTCTAACTGCTATGATATACATAGTTTTATTTAAATTATGCAATCTCATGAGTTAGGCAGTCATGATTCCTTCTTCTTTTCTTTCTCTCTCTTTTTTTTTTTTTCTTTTTAACCAGTGAAGAAACTGAGAAATTAACTTGCCCAAGAAAACACAACTGTCAAGTTAGGAAGCTGGGGTCAGTGATCCACCCCAGTTATTGAACTTATCCAGAGGAGGCACTCCAACCTTGGTTTTTCTGTTCATACAGTTTTGTGCAAACCAATCAGAATCCATGGCTTTAAAATTAGCAAAGATCTGACCTGAGAAAACGTCATGAAATGCAAAAACATTAATATCATTCATGGTTAATCCTGCCTTTTCTAGAACTTTTGGAGTACTGTATGCTGGTTCAAGTAAAGTTATCTTTTGGATCCTGAGATACATACACAAAATCCCTCAGCTATGCCTTTGGCTTATATCCCATGGCCAGGGCATTCTCCTTCACCATGATCAGCATTGCAGATGCACCATCAGTCAGGAAAGAAGAATTTGCAATTGTTACTGAGCCATAGGGCTTGATGAAGGCTGGCTTTAGTTTGGCCATCTGCTCCAGTGAGGAAGGATGGATGCCATTATGCTGGGAGTCAGTCAACACTTTTTTTTGAGAATTAAATGTTACAAGATATGTACAATGTCTAGGCAGTATTGACGTATCTTAGATATCCCATAAAGTTGCATCCTTTACCCTCTTAGAAGAGAAAGTATATCTGTCATTTATCAAACACAGATTAGAGATCAAGAGACATTTTAGATGCTCTAGGATAAGACTTTGAATGACTGCTAGACTTTATTTCCTGTCCGTGCTCATTGAGTCATTTTCTTCTCTGACTCTCTAACCAAATCCCTTACTGTCTCCATCTTCTCCCAAATAGTCTTCTTAGCCTGCACCTTTTCATATTAGACCACTGGCATAGAAACAATGCCAGTTTCTGTCTGCCACTCCTACCACTTCCCCACTCCAGGCTTCTCAACACCCTTTTCTGGGACCAGCAGTTAGCATAATGGCTATGTCGCTGGACTCTCATGTAGTCGACCGCGGTTCGTGTCCCAGACCCGGTGGCTTAAAACTCATACCGGGCACGTGTGTGTGCGTGCTCAAGGTCCCGAGAAGAGAATGGAGGAGAGGGGATTGCACCGTGGCCATCCCCCTGGAGGGTGATTTCTCACTTTCTGTCTGTCTGTCTCTCTCTGTCTGCCTGGCGAGAGCATGCACCCAATAACAAAAAAAACTCTCCAAAAACCAACCAAACAAAAACACCCTTTCCTTATGATGCTACACACTGCTTCTGAATTTCAAATGTTACAGAACTCAGAGTAATAAAGAGCACCTGCACTTCAGTGAGAGCTTACTGTGTACCAGAGACTGTGTGCTCCTATCCATCTTCCTTAATTCACTCTAGTCTCATAACAATACTGTGGAGAAAGTTACATTATTCCTTGGCAATGAAGAAATAGGCTCAGAGGGTTAAAGAACTTACCTGCAGTCACACCATCAGTAACTGGTAGAACCTGTATCTCAACCCATGTCTATCTAATGCCAGTGTCCAAGATCTTAACAAAGAAAAGTTCTCAATTTATAGATGACAAAACTCAAGGCAAAAAGGGGCAGAAATATACCAAGTCATACAGCAAGTCAATAGGGATTCCAGGGAAAGTTTTTCTGACATCTTTTGAACATGCTCTATTACACCTTAGCCTAAGTAACTTAACTCACACTATGTCCATTCTACAACCATGGCCTGGGCCACTTTATGTTCACTGCATTCTATTTCAATAAATACCATCATTGGTGAATGGTGGCCAATGTCCTTTAACATTACACAATGCCAAGTACCTCATACAACTTTGGTCTGATGCATCACTGTATTCTGTAAATATAAAGGTTAAGCTTACGTTCTTTTTCAGTAGAGAGACATAAACTAAAAAAGAAAATAAACTTGCTATAAATCAGTAAAATAATACTCCTTCAAAGCTCTAATACTTCGGTTACTTGCAATAAATATGATAAGCATCTTGATTTTATTCAAAACTGTCACAGATTTTCCTCTTATCTGAAGGTTACAGCTTTTGTGGTGGGTGGAGTATGAAATGGCAGAGCCTCAGTGAGATTTGGGGCTGAAAGAGCAAAATAGGATAGTGCAGTCAGATACTGTAAACAAGGAAAAAGCTCCAAATTCCCCCCAAACAAGTACATTCAATGAATTTATTAGGTAGTTTTATTGTGCAAAAATCTGTGCACTAGAATAAAAAAAAAAAAAGAAAGAAATGGCCACTGTCCTCTAGGAGCTCAGAATCTGGTAGGAGAGCTTCGAAAGGGCATAAATAATGAACCATACTGAAAAGTGTATCCAAATGCCATAGGAGAAGAACAAATAAAGTGTTTGGAGATTGGAATAGGTCAAAAACCTCATGCTGTCTTGGAGGCTGAAAAAGACTTCAAGTAGAGGTGGCATTTGAAAGGCACCATGGAAAAGAGGCCGGGGGAAGTGTGCCCAATGGAAAGAACAGCAGGACCAGTAACTTGAATATGAAAATGCAGAGAAAGTGAACAGAACACAAATCATATCCTCTCTTTGTGGAGATGAGGAGAAATGACTGGAGGCAAAAATGTCGACAGTAGACTTAGGAAACTATGGAGCTCGTAGAATTTGGTAGACAGCAAGGAGTCCTTCAGAGGTCTTTTTATTTCCCCCCCTTCCTTCTTCCTCTTTTTTAGAGAGATTTTTGTTATAGGGCACATGCACTTGTCAGAGAGACAGAAAATACAAAATCACCCTCTGGGGGTTGGCCACACTGCAATCACTTCTCTTTCATTGTCCTCTTGGGCTGTGGGCACATACTCACATGTGCCCAGTGTGTTTTTTAAGCTGTTGGGTCTGGAACTCAAACCGTGATTGGTTACATGGGAGTCCAGTGACATAACCAATATACCGTCTACAGACCCCATCCTTAAGAGATTGTAATTGGAGAAATAGCATACTCAAAGTTGTGTTTTAAATTTTTCATTTTCTTTTTTTCTTTTTTTATTCATCATAGATGTGTTTTCAGGTAAGAGAAAGAGAAAGAGAAGTACCCTCTATCAGACTTGACCATCACATAATCCTCTCTTTGTAATCTTCAGCTCACCAGGATCCTGAACATATATGCATGCATCCAGCGTGTTTCCAGGCTGATCTAGCTGAGGACTCAAACTATAGTTAGCATATGGCATCCACCTCTGTGGTCTGTTATGCTACCAATTGCACCAGCCAGATACTGGGCCTTAACGTTGTTTTTTAGAATCTAAACATCCCGGTCCAAATGAAAGATAATTCCAGTTTAGAAGGATACCCAATAAGGATGGAGATAAGGAAATACATGAGGAAACTTACTGATTACATAACCACATTAATTTCCCCTTATTTCTGCTAAAATGAATAGTTGTAATAGGAAATCACTTTCTGGCTGGCCAACAATTGTTTTTTTCTTCTAATTAGATGCTAATTAAAATTAGCCACTAGAATAAAAAAAAAAAAAGAAAGAAATGGCCACTGTCCTCTAGGAGCTCAGAATCTGGTAGGAGAGCTTCGAAAGGGCATAAATAATGAACCATACTGAAAAGTGTATCCAAATGCCATAGGAGAAGAACAAATAAAGTGTTTGGAGATTGGAATAGGTCAAAAACCTCATGCTGTCTTGGAGGCTGAAAAAGACTTCAAGTAGAGGTGGCATTTGAAAGGCACCATGGAAAAGAGGCCGGGGGAAGTGTGCCCAATGGAAAGAACAGCAGGACCAGTAACTTGAATATGAAAATGCAGAGAAAGTGAACAGAACACAAATCATATCCTCTCTTTGTGGAGATGAGGAGAAATGACTGGAGGCAAAAATGTCGACAGTAGACTTAGGAAACTATGGAGCTCGTAGAATTTGGTAGACAGCAAGGAGTCCTTCAGAGGTCTTTTTATTTCCCCCCCTTCCTTCTTCCTCTTTTTTAGAGAGATTTTTGTTATAGGGCACATGCACTTGTCAGAGAGACAGAAAATACAAAATCACCCTCTGGGGGTTGGCCACACTGCAATCACTTCTCTTTCATTGTCCTCTTGGGCTGTGGGCACATACTCACATGTGCCCAGTGTGTTTTTTAAGCTGTTGGGTCTGGAACTCAAACCGTGATTGGTTACATGGGAGTCCAGTGACATAACCAATATACCGTCTACAGACCCCATCCTTAAGAGATTGTAATTGGAGAAATAGCATACTCAAAGTTGTGTTTTAAATTTTTCATTTTCTTTTTTTCTTTTTTTATTCATCATAGATGTGTTTTCAGGTAAGAGAAAGAGAAAGAGAAGTACCCTCTATCAGACTTGACCATCACATAATCCTCTCTTTGTAATCTTCAGCTCACCAGGATCCTGAACATATATGCATGCATCCAGCGTGTTTCCAGGCTGATCTAGCTGAGGACTCAAACTATAGTTAGCATATGGCATCCACCTCTGTGGTCTGTTATGCTACCAATTGCACCAGCCAGATACTGGGCCTTAACGTTGTTTTTTAGAATCTAAACATCCCGGTCCAAATGAAAGATAATTCCAGTTTAGAAGGATACCCAATAAGGATGGAGATAAGGAAATACATGAGGAAACTTACTGATTACATAACCACATTAATTTCCCCTTATTTCTGCTAAAATGAATAGTTGTAATAGGAAATCACTTTCTGGCTGGCCAACAATTGTTTTTTTCTTCTAATTAGATGCTAATTAAAATTAGCCAGCTTAAAATCAACAAAGAATAAAGACATATAAATGCATCTTTATTTGTTTAAAGACAGCTAACATTTTGTGGAGAAAGAAGGCAAAGTGTACAAAAAAAGAATACATCATTTCAAGGACAGTTCTTGCTGCTAAGGAGAAGTATAAGGTGGGTCAAGTCTTGTCTGTAAATGATATGAAGGAGAACGGTTAGGCTTGGCAAGGCCAGGGTTCCATTTCTAACTCCAGTAATCTTTGTACCCTGGGGGAAATTCCATGTTAATTTCTCAGATGTTCATCCTGTTTTTTTCTTTTTGTTTTTGTTTTTATCCATATAATGGAAAAATTATATTTACCATATAGATTTAAATAAGGTAACTCAAATAAAATGCTTCCTGTCAAGGCCAACATGCAGTAACTGGTGAATGGCATCTAAGGCTGCTGAATTATTGCTAGTCTCTCCTTACTTGTCTGATCCCATCTCTTACCACTTTCCCTATGTTCCCTAAGCTCCATTCATAATGTCAAGGGCATTCAGATTTGTGTTTGCTGTTCCCTTTGTCTAATACACTATTCCTTCAGATCAAACATATGAGTAAGTCCTTCTTAGCATTCTTATCCCATCATATGGTTCACCTCCTCCCTAAGCCTTCTCTAACTACCCCAGCTAACAGTATACCACCACCCGCTTGCCTATGTCTATTTTTCATGTTCTATATAGCACATGGTGGTCTCTGAACTTGTTTAAGTCATATACATATACTTCTACTTCTTTGTTTTCTAGTTCAGAGAACTTGTATCTTTTTTTTTTTTTAAGAGAGATTTTTGCTATAGGACATGTGAGCTTGCTGGAGAGACAGAGAAAAGAAAATTGAAAATCATCCCCCAGAGGGGATGGCCACACCACAATCCCTTCTCTATCATTCTCCTCTCGGGACTTTGAGCACACATGAACACATGAAAACATGCACACATGCACTTGTTGTGATTTTCAAGGCACCAGGTTCAGGACTCAACCTGTGGTTGGCCATGTGGGAGCCCAGCACCTTAACCACTATACCACCTACTGGCCCTGTTGGTATCATTTTTAACATACCTCTGACAACAGGCCCTGCCACATTATAGGTGTTCACAAAATATATATTTTCTGAGCATTGCAGTGTGTGGAGAGAATTAAGCCATATAACAAATAGAAACCATCTAGTACATGATAATTCTTTCCCCTTGGATAAGTCTGGAGATAGCCACTCCAAAGTGAAGATAGACAATTTGGAAAGAAAGAGGACAGTCTCCCAGGCTAAATTAATCTGAAGACTACCTCTGCAGGAAGTTTCTGGAGCCTAGTGTTCTGCCTGGACATAGCAAGGCGCAGCTTAACAACTAGAGAAGGCTCAGATTTCCATTCTAGAAAAGGAAGTTTTAGGAGATGAGGTACTTTCTGTATGGAAGAAAAGGTTTCATAAGCAAGTGAAAGGTGTGATTCAAAGGAAAGGATTATCAGCTAAAAAAAATATTTCACAGCATTATTATGGACATTGCTGCCAGAAAAATTAAGGACAGGAAGAAAAACCAGCACTATTACAGACCTTTTGAAAAGGTTTGCTGGTTCAACTGTTTAGGACTTTAGGATCTCTACAAGGTTCTTCCTTGGGCATGAATTGTGATCAGCACAGATGAACAGATGAAGGAATCCAGACCTACCATTCTGTTTGAGCTCTTTTGTTCTTTTTTTTTTTTTTTTTTTTTTCTGGTGAGAGAGAGGACAGATACAAAAGAGAAAGAGAGGTAGGTATTTTTCACAAGGTCTCACCATGTTACAATCCTCTTTACTCAGTCTCCCAGTTAGCTAGGACCACAGGTGTGTACCACTGAACCTGGCCTGTTTAAGTTGGGCTGGGAACCAAACCTAGGTCTCCCATTCTGCTGAGCATTGCTTGTGGTGCCTTCCCACCTAGGCCACTGAAGCTAGGCCCAACTTGGACTTGTTATGCAATGGGATTCCAAACAAGTTTGCATATAAAGAAAAGATTCTGATGTGAAAACCTAATTCTTGTCCATTTCCTGAATTTTAGATATGAGAAGATAAATGCCCAAAGTTAAACAGAAGACCTGTGACTAGTATCATCTTCATCAACTGCAGATGAGGGTATTCCCTGTCCTACATTCAGAAGAGATGGGCCCTGGAATCCCTTGACACGTGATCTGGGCCCAATGCAGCTGGACTCCAGCAAGGAGGCACATGCTTAAGAACCTCAATCCAAGGATATACTACTGTCATTCTGCCTTGAATGGCTCTCTGTGGTTTGTGACCTGAGAGAGGTTGGGTTGAATCCCAGTCATCTGCTCATACAGGTGACCACATCAGAGAAGTCGGTTCTAGTGTTTGAGGTCTTGATGAAGGTGACACAGACAGACAGGTAGAATTGCATTTCCTGTGGGTACCAGGCTCCTATCTTTACTTTGAATCTGATACTGGAGATGGAAAATTCTCTAACTTCAAACAACCATAACTCCTGGGAGATACACTGGACTACTGAAGGTTACAGAGAAGCTGCACAAAACTAAAGCATAGGGATTGACTTTGGCATTTTGCTGCATATTCAAAATTCAGTTATTAGTTCTAGGACTTAAGATTTCCTTTAGGGGACCAGCAGATGGCGTAGTGGTTACATTGCTGGACTGCCACATAGTTGATTATGATTTGAGTCCCGGACCCAGCAGTTTGAAACTTATTCCAGACATGTCTGTGTGTCTGCCCAAGATCCTGAGAGGTAATTAGGGAAGGGATTGTGGCATGGCCATCCCCCATGGGGGTGATTTCTCACTTTCTGTCTTTCTGTCTCTGTTTCTCTGGCAAGCACACATGCCCTATAGTAAAAATCTCTCTCTCTCAAAAAAAAAGATTTCCTTTAGTATATAATTTACATAAACATGTACAGAATGCACTCATATAAACATATGTGTAATGTATCAATGTTTATTAATAAATAAAATTTATCAATAAAAAAGTTCTATGTAGGCTCCTGTTTTTCCTGCATCAAAAAGTATATCATCATAAAATAAAAGGTGCATTCCATGAAAACAGAGTTAGAATTGGGAATTATAATACCTTCAAAGCCTTGGCTTCAAATAAGTGATAGATATAACTAACAATTTAATAAAATCAAAGATTAAGCTGTCACTAAAACTTGTAATTCTTTGAAATTATAACATTAAGTTCCATATAACAGGCAAACATTTAGTTTATATACTGATTACACAAGGGGACTCAGTGCATTATAAACTGTACAAGTGACCCCATTTATAATTATACTTTATTAAAAATGTAAACAAAATTAAGGTATTAGCTAAATAACATTAAACCATAATTAACAACCATTTACACAGACTATCTGCTGATAAAAATCTCAAAAGTACTTAGTAGATTTCTTCATGTGACATTCTTTTTAGCTTTCATAATAAGTAATGTTATTTATATATATCTGTATATATATAATTAATTTTCAGGATGGGGATGACCAAGTATTTTTCTTTTCTCCAAATACATTTTTCATGACAAGCAGGCATTTGAATTTATTCCATGTGACTTTGAAGTTATATGAAGTTAGATTCATTCTTACCAAAATCAGTCTATAGTCCTCATCTCTCCCCATTCACACCTTTACTTTAAGAACAATAAAATCTCCCTCTCTCTCTCTTTCTTTAAAATTTCCAGAGAGTACATTTGCTCATCATAAAGAGATAAAGAAAGAAAAAGAAAGCAGGAGAGTACCCTCCCAGGAGGAATGATCACACCTTAATCCCTTCTCCTTCAACTCTCCTTCCTTTTGGGATTTTGGGCATGAACACACATGTACCCTGCATGTTTTTCAAGCTATTGGATCCAGGACTCAAACTGCACAGTTGGCCATGTGGAATCCAGCTGCTTTGACCACCATGCCACCGGCTGGCCCTAAAATTCCTTTAAATGAAAGTGTTTATAAGTTTATGTTGGGCAACCTGGAGTGATCAAATGACAAGGGGTTGATCTGGAAGAACTGGTATGCAAAGGGTACTCCCTAGGTATTGTTTCTCAACATAGAAAGTTCCGTCTATAAATTGATCTACCTCTTAGTAAATAAAGTCTTAGTCCTTGAAGCTCAGAAGCATCAGAGTAATCCAAAGCATCCATAATAATAATAAACTCATGGAATGGCATTTTATAATTTACAGAATATGTTCACAAACATTATCTTATTTACTTCTTCTACAACCTTGTGAAATAGGCAAGGGAGATTCTCTCTGAGGCCTGAGATGTTCAGCTATCAGTTCAATTCACTCAGTAAGCCAGTAATTGACTCATGCACATGCTGTTTCCATGCTCTTCTCCCTTTCCCAACCAATGTGCTCATGGAGGCAGTGGTAGGGTGTATGAACAGTCACAGTAGATTGGTTGGATCTCATCACTGAGTCCAGAGCTGCGGGTGTCAGAAGCTTGCTGCTCTCATTTTTGTATTAGGTAGGGACCATCTTCCTAATAGTGGTTGCTGAGCTTACTGATAGTAGGAACAATGACTTGAAGAATCAAAGGAGATTGGTTTAGTCACAGTCAGGGTGCAAGTTAGAACTTATGTAAACTTTCGTCTTATTTGTCAAGAATAGAGCCTCAGTTGAATCTGCTCCACTGATCAGCAAGAATCCCAGCCTACACAAACAGCATTTCAGTATGGAGAAATATTTCTCAAGAACATTCAGAAACTCTAAATAACATTTCTGTTTCAAAGGCTGCTTTCCTTTCCTAAGGCACAAAATTTTCCCCAAGAAAATTAAGCCTTCGCAGGACAGATAATTCTTTTTGGCACATGACTTGGATAACCTCCTCTTCATCATTTCAGAATCTCTTTCCTGTCTTGTTTGATTGCAGAATTAAAGTAAATATCATGGAAATAGTAATTGACACCTCATAAGCAGCAAGAGGAAAGAGAGTAGGATAAATAGTCCTGAGGTGCTTTCAAACCATAGCCAAGATCAAAGTGAATATCTCACACAGCTCTGGGAAGTGGCAGTTACCTTCCTGGGACCTTTGGTCTGGGTCAGTTGGCAAGACCCATGGATTCAGCTTTGAGTGAGAAACATCCAGGTTAATTTGAAGGGCAAAGCTGGCAAGGTCAGGGGTCTAGAATACCCAAATGTGGAGAGTAGTTCCTTTAAAATAAAGCCAGGCAGACAAGCCATGGCTTTTGAGGTAGCAAACAGCGGTATCAAACCCTGTTGTCCCAGCAACAAAAAGAAATCTTAAGAGATCCTCCAGTTCAAACTTCAGTTTTCAGCTGTAGAAAGTGCAGTGATGAAAGGACATCATTTGAGATCTCACAGCATGTTAGGACCAGAGTCACACAGCTGGATTTTGTGTCCTCTGACCTCAAGTCAAGGATTGTTTTCCTACTCCCAGCACCACTGGGTCTTCCCCCTGAGGACTGCAGGGAGCGATGCCTTCACGCAGCATGGACTTCCAACAGTTCTCTCCTATGGCAGCAACAAATTGGTTCTGTAGTCTTCAACACGAGCTTGTGAAAAAGATTCCAAAGTCTTTTACTAGACACCTTATAATGTCACCAGCCCTGTCCAAGGCTCTGTAGAAGATGTCCTGTTCTAGCCCAACAGTAGAGCAAGTCTGTCAGAGCAAACAGGTGCAGGGCCACAGCAATGCGGAGAAGTTGTCTTTCTTTCGCTTTCTCCAGAGATGCTGTGGAGAACGCTTTCCTCTGACATGTCTGCCCCTGTCTCTTCCATGGCAAATAAATGGAGCATGTTCTGAAGAAAAGGACTGACACAGGACATGAGGAAGTAGAAGTCTGTGACTGACACAAAGGTTGGCCAAGAGGATACAAATTTGGATCCAGACACAAGAAGGAAAATAGTGCCTGGCAGGGAACAGGGTGAAGAAGAGACAGTGGGTAGTGTGAACACAGCTGTGATGAACTTGACCAAGCAAGAAATGTGACCTCTAGGAACACAACTCTAACCAAGAAAGAGACAAAGAAGATGTGCTTTTACAATGTCTGTGAGCAGACATGGCAGAGAAGGGCTTATCAAGAGACATCTATGACTGAGATAGAATGTGAGTAAGACAGACTGGGCACAGTACACAGAACAGCTCAGAAACACCAGAGACTGTGAAGCAGGAGCAGAGACTCCAGGAAGAAGGAGTGGAAGGAAATGGAAAGTGGACAAGGAGGCCATTCTGTCCCCTGACTCCCTCAAACACCACCTGTTGGAATCGTGGAGAAGAAACCTGTTGTACATAGGGTGTTTGCTCCTGCAGATGAGAGGCCTTGGGTGAAGAGAATACCAGGTGCAGTCAGGCAAGAGCAGCAACTTAGGACCTGGCCTTCACTCTTGGAGGCATGGCTGTCTTCTAGGACACTGCCCCCAGGGGTCTAAGTGTCACTGTGCTGAGCAGCCACCAAAGGAGAGGTTGCTGGGTGGTGACACTGACTCTCCCATTGGCCACCGCACTCCACTGCATCCCTGGAGAGAGGAGAAGATCATAGAGCCTCAGAGTTGGAATGGATGTCACGATCATTTCATGGAAGAGCCCACCCAATGCCGGACCCTTGTGTACCATGCAAATAGGGGGTTGTTGAGTTGCTACTTAGGACTCTGTACGGAAAAGCCAGCTCATATTATGCCTGAGAAACTATAGCTATCTATTAAAACTAGCCTATTCATGTTCAGTGAAAATCTCCTTCCCTACAACTTCTCTCTAGTAGAACTACTGCCCACCAGGCCCACTTAAAATTCTGCCCTTTACTGATTTTGTCTTCCAAGTATTCACTTCCCCAGGCTATACATTCCCATTTTCTTTAAGAGTTCACTGTCTGTCAGGGTTTCTAGATTATTTCCCATAATGAATATTGTCCTCTGAACATGATTCATATGATAATCTTTCTTAAAATACAGGACCAGGGAAGAGCCCAAATCTTCACAGTGAGCCTGGCTTGTATCATGTACTTTTCATCATTAGTTTCATTTACTTACAAGAAAACGATCGAATTCTCTTCCTTTTGAACAATAAGGAGATACTATTGGTTATATTGAATGTATTACCAACTTTGATCTTTTTGACACAATAGCTTTCAATTCCTGAAGTTCTTTTTTTCACATTTGCATCGTTGATTTTTAAATTAATTAATTAATTTATTTGAGACAAAATAGGAGTCATTACATTTGTCTCAGTTACATTTCATTTTACTGGTCTGGTATTTTAAGTCTGTTGAGATCATTCTAAATCATAACAATTTCAGCATTAAGTTATGATTATTTAGCACTGACTGAAACTAGACTTTAAGGATTTTATAAGTACATAGGATAGTTAGATCATCTGTAGTGCTACCTAGATCTTTCATTTCAGTGTCCTCAGCCTTATACATTTTTAGTTACAATAAAAAATGCTTAGCAAGATAGGGTGAAAACGAAGAATTATGGTACACCACACAGACTTCCTTACAGTTAAACATGGGACACTCGGCATGCCTGAGAATGAACCTTCCGATGCAGGCTTTGTCCCATGACCTGCTGAAATGTCTCTGCCAAACAGAAACTCTCTCCTAATAGATAATAATAAAATAATTTGGTGGTTTTATTTTCTCCATCAAACGACACTAACTATTGCTCACACATCATTTGTGTAATATATGTCTTAGAATTTTCTATTTCAAGCTATGAGTCCATGGTTTCTGGAGTATAGTTTTAGTCTTTCTTAAAGACATGGGGCTTTATTTACTGGCCTCTATGCTTCTAACATGTCCTCAGTCCTAGAAGAGCACCATTCAGAGGGGTTAGCAATAAGTTTCTTTAACCCCCTGAGATATAATACATCTTGGCTCAGACACAGTTAAATGTTCTCCATAAATCCTTGACAGCAACTTTCTCCCTATAATGTTCTCTTCTTTCCAGTTGGAAGTCTATTCTTATTGTCGCAGAATATGCAAGATTTCTTCCCTAAATAATGAGAACTAACTATTTCTGGGTTTGCTACTTGCTCTGAACATAGCTTTAGATTTATCCTTGGTTATACATCCCTTCTTCCAAATTTTCCACATACCATTTTAAAGTGTAAGCTCTCTAGATAACTCAAGAAATGCCCTCACATTCTTCCATGCTCCTCACATTTTTATGTCTTATTCATTGAATATATTTATTTAAAAAAATAATTAATGGAAGAAAGGGAGGAAGGAAAGAAAGAAGAGAGGGAGGGGAGGAAGGAAGCAAAGAAGGTAGAAAGCAAAGAAAGGAGAAAGAATATCTCGTCTCTCATTGGCCAAATTCCTTTTGTGCTATAATATATTTGTTTATATTATCATTATTACAAACAATGAAAATAACCTCCCATTAAGGCAGAACATATGTGTCAGGCCTAAATGCATTTTATAAATTAACTCATTTAGTTTTATACCCATTTAATAGACAAGGGAACTGAGTTTCAGAGAGTTTGAAAAATTTGCCCAAGTATACACATTTAATAAATGGCAAGGTCAAACCTTACCATTAGGTTCTTTTTACACCAAAAACTATTCATAGTTGTTTTGGTCTGTTGTCATTCATCATAGAACAACCACTACCTAGTATGCAGGTCTTGCTGTTCCCAGCATTTCCTTGGCCCACTGTGGCAGACTCCAGGGTGAAATAAATATGTAGAGCAGTGGATGTTATGTTTGTATGTCCTATGAGAAGCCCGCAGTGTGATGTGACTCCTTTCATTGCAACTTGACACGGCTGTTATCCCCCTCCTGTTCACTAAAGGAGAATCACCTGGTACACTTTCTGTGCGGTAGAACTGGGAAGAGTAGGTTGAAAGGAAACGAAAACTTGAGATGATAGGAGGAAAGTAGGGAGGATACATAGAGAGGAGATAAGTGAATAAACATTGTAAAGAATAAGGAGAGCAAATGGAAGAGAAGGTAGAAAGATTGAGGCTAAAGAAAGCCATGGAGTTGGGTGAATGGAAGGCTTAAGGCAGTTGGAGAGTGAAGAGGAGATTCTTTAAGAAGTATTCTCTAAAGATTAAATTGGCTCTCTTATATAATTCTTCATAAGATTCAGAAAAAGATTGAAAATACTCTGTAATTTCTATTTGAGGCCAGGTGCCACTCTTTTTTATCCAGGCTATATCAATATAGCCCTGGCTAAAGAGTGAACTGGGAAAAACTGGACAATGGCCTAACCTCTTAACTCCATGGAGGAGTCACAACTACCTCCTTCTCAACACAATGACTGGGGACTTGAAAATAATGACACCGTGACTGTATGTCCCAATTGGCCTTAAACAGTATCCTCTTATATTATTGTACAAACAATTATTAACAGTTTAGTTTCATCTGCCTTTGGGTCTTCATTCAGGGGTAAAATAAAATGGTATATTATGGTGCCCCACAAAAGACCTAGTGCGATAGACTCCACTCAGTGCACGTGGCTTTAATATCAGTGAGCTCCTTACACCCCCAGCTACAAGGTAATCCTATGAATCCAGCAAAGGAAGAGGCAGGGTGCAGCAGTGGGAGAGTAAGCCAGAGGACAGGGCCCTGGGATCTGACGTCTCTTAAGCCTCCAGCTGAGTGACTGTCCATGATTTAGTCCCTTTCCTGTGCCTGGTTTTTCCCACTTGTTAATCCTGGGGGAGAATATAAGATCCTTTACAGCTTTGACATTCTGATTCTATGAGAAGCTGGGATGGTGGGTGACAGATACAGGCCTTCTCATTTGGCACCAGCTGTGTGTGGGACTGTTCTCCAAAGCTGTGGGTAATTGCTTCAAATTTGGCTTTTAATATTCTATTGTTAGTATCTGATACTTTATATTCCATGTGGAGGAAAGAGGTTTCACTGGAAATAAGGGAGGGTGATTTTAGATTTGTATTAAAGTATCTGAAAGACCTCAATTTCTGAATCCGTGAAATTACATGGCAAAGCTGTTAAATGTATCTGGGTAGGATTGGATAGGGTGGGGCTTAGATGCCGCAACTTAAAATTCAGTGAGATCACAACTGTCTCTCCTTAAGCATATGCTTGATCAGAAACATTGGCAGAGCCACTCAAAAATCTCTGATGCAAAACATCATTAAAGAAAAACAAAAACTTTCTCCAATATTTTAACAGATGAGATTTTTTCTTTAATGCAGCTTCTCGTTGTGATCAGTCTTTACTATTTATAGTGCATTTCCATATATTTTTTTCACACTTAATCTTCAATACAAGTCTATAAGGAAAAAAAAAGGTACAGAGTATTATTTCCGTTTTAGAGGAGGAAAGCACAATGTAAAGATATGGATAATGGTAGCTCCGGTGCTATAAATCAGGCATTGTGCCTTCCAACCTAGGAGTTCTATCCATTGGGAAACATGGAAATCGTGTGTGCGTTGGCAAGAGTTTTGTGATAAATTTTAACATGAACAAATAGTGAAACAGCTTGCAATTACCTGTGTTTCAGAAGGAGGAGGAGGAGAAAGGGAAGGAGGGAGCAGTAGGAGGAGGATGGAAGAGGAGGGGAAGAATCAATAGCTGGTCATCATTCTCAAAGGTCCAGGGGCTATGTGTATGAGAATTATGTTGGGTACTCACAACAACTACAGATTCCCAGGATACATACAAGACCTCTGACAGTGACAGTGGGAAGCCAAGGAGTGAGATGAGCGTAGAACTTTGCATTTTTTAAATACTGCTCTCCTGCTGATTTTTATGCACACTGGAGTATGACATTGCCTGAACAGATGGATATTTAGCTATTCTACCCATATTTGAGAGAGAACTTAGAGATAGACTCTTAAGGGGCAGTAGAGAGAAAGTGCAAGCAGGTTAAAGGAGTCAGAGCTAGAAGTATGGGGCATTCAGTGATGGTCCATAAGGGATCAAAATGAAAGTAATACAATGAGATACACAATAGTTCATTTCACCAAAGTGGGGAGGGGACTATTCGTTGGTTTTTTGGGGGATTGGAACTAAGAAAAGACTTGGAGATAAATTGTGAAAATAAGAAGACAGAAAATAGAAAGGGTTATATACAAAGATGTTTCTTATGTGATATAAGAGAGAATGCATGATTATCACTGAGCACACAATTTGTAGTAAGTTATCAGCAAGTTCACTTATCCAAAAGGCAACACCCTTGGTCATATTCTGCTTTTGTCTTTAGACTCATGATCAACCAGAATAGAACACTGATGGAGAAAGATCAAATGTTCCCCACATGTGGGTTGTGTTCTGTGGGTGATAGGCCAGACAATGGGCTCAGTATTAAGTAATCAGAACCATAGCAAGGGAATTCAAATTGCTTCTTTCAGTTATTCTTGCTTTAAAGAGATAGGCTCAGTTCGGGCCCACTCTGGCTTTAGCAAGTCTCATACTTGTTAAATGTGAAGCAGTCTTCCAGCTCAGAAACAGGATCAAGTTCAATTTTAATAACTTTGTTCTGTTTTCAATGCATTTATTTAAAAATCATCTTCTCTGAATGGTTTGTCATTTAAGGATATGATATATCATTTCCTTAAAAAATACATTTATTCAGATTAAAACTTTATTTAAAGATATAGTAAATTGGTGATAGCACGGATAGAATGCAGATGTGGTAATGGCAAAAACTTGTGAAAGTACCATGCAAGTAACAAAAGTCCCCATCAAACAGAAGAGAAAATGAAATTGCAAGCACTCTTTCTACTCTTTTGTGCTGTTTCCAGAAAGAACTCCAGATAGCTGAGTTTGCATAATTTGGAATGCCTAACCTTAGAGCTGCTACACAAAATATGTTTCCAGGGGCTATATAATTCTATCACCAGCCTCAGATATGTCTATGTTCCAATACGTCAAGGTGCAAGATCAAATCAGGCATGGCTGATTCTAACCCCAATGTGCCTCTTTTCCTGGTTCTGAATATGCACATATAACTAAGAGGGTAAAACAATCTCCTTGAAAGATTGTTTCCATTGTCTAACACGGTTCCTAAATGACAAATAAAAGGATAGGAACTTCAAATTTGCGGGGACCAGACTTGCCTGCCCTTTGCTTGCCTTTTCTGCTGAATTATTTCAAAATGAGAACCTAAAAAATCTAGAAGAAAAGTCTTTAAAATTACAGATTTATAATGAAGACAGCCAACATTTGTTATCTATTATGTGCTAATTATTATGCTAAGCAAATCATAAATTATCTAATATAGTCTTCATTACAATCCTACCACATAGCTTTTATTAATTGTAGGCCCCAGCTGAGTAGAATGAAGCCTAGTAACCTGCTCCAGATTGAACATGTAGGAAGTGCTGGAGCCAGGATCTGAACTCAGAACTTCACTGAATCGACATCACTATATGTGCATCTTCACCGAAGAGGTGCTCTCAACCGTTAAACACTGCTTTTAAGAAGCTGTCCAGGCAGGCCAACAGGTGGCATAATGGTTAAGGTGGTTGGCTCTCACGTGGCCGACTCTGCAGTTCCTGACCTGGTGGCTTGAAAAACATGCACGGGACCCAGCAGGTGGCATGGTAGTTAAGGTGTTGGACTCACACAAGGCAGACTGCGTTCAGAGTCACAGACTCAAATGGCTTGAAAATCTCACTGTGTGTATGTGCTTAGAATCCCAGGAGGAGAATAGAAAAGGGATTGCGGATCCACCCTGGGCGGGGGGAGGTGGAGGGGAAAATGATTCTCACTTTTCCTCTCTCTCTCCAGTAAGCACACAGACATTATGAAAAAAAAAACAAAAAACAAAAACAAAAAACAAAAACAAACAAACAAACAAAAAAACGAAACCTTTAAAGAAACACAACACAACATCACAACATTCAGGGCATGTGTGTGTCTACCCAAAATTCTAAGAGAAGAATGGAGAAAGACTGTGGTGTGTCATCCCTTCTGGGAGGTGATTTCCCACTATTCATCTGTCTGTGTCTCTATTTGTCTCTCTTTAAGGAGTACACATATCTTATGGTAAAAAAATTTAATAACACAAAAAAAAAAGAAAAAGAAAAAAGAAGCCACCCAGGTGACTAAGGGTGGATGAACTTCTAGGAGAAAGAGAAGCAGGTGGAAAAAGAGCCCAGAAGAGGAAGTAATTAATTATTGCACTGAGATTGAGGGGGGTGGGAGGTCAGGAAAGTTTAGAAAGTGCATACTGGAACCTTGCTTGGGAAGAACTGGTAGGCATGTACCATTCAGGAAAGTGAGACAGAAAATTCAAGGCAGCAGAAATGATTCAGAAGCAGAACACAATTTATTTGGGGAAACCTGACTGATCTTGTATAGTCACAGAGTTAGACTGGAGGAATAGGGTTGCACAGGGGAGAGTTGAAGGAAATAAGGTGGAAAACCAGTTCAGGCCAGGACAAGAATGGGTTTACATGCCCTTTGTTATCTGCCCACCACAAGTAACACTATGCCACTCTAGTTTATTCTATTACAACTCAACCCAGTTGGCATTTGCAATTAAATACCACATGTTCTAATGGTCTCTCCATCCTCCTGAATGATATATGTAAAACAGCGTCTCTCGCCATGGTTATATTATACACACAATCTCAAAAGAAAACCAGAGGCAGGAAAATTCATTATAATTTGCAACCCTGTCAAGGAAAGAGCTCTCTATCTAAACAGCCTTGAGATCAATCCCAGAGCCCACCCTTGTGAAAAGTTATGGAAAAAACTGGACAGGATGTAGAAGTTCCTCAAGATAAACTGATTAATTTGTGCATGTACATGTAATTGTGTGTGTACATGCATGTGTATGTGTGTCTAGGATGGCTTCCACAGGCATGTCCTGGACTACCAAAAAGAAGCTACAAAGTAAAAACTCAGCTATGTGCTTCTTTTTTTTTGGAGAGGTTTTTGCTATAGGGTGCATGCACTTGCCAGAAAGAGAGATCAAAAGCAAGAAATCACCCCCCACCCCCAGTAGGGATGGCCATGCTACAATCCCTTCTCCTCCATTCTCCTCTCGGGATCTTGGGCACTCATGCACACACACCCGGCTTGAGTTTAAGCCACCAGGTCCAGAACTCGAACTGCGGTCAACTACATGGGAGTCCAGCGACATAGTCATTAGGCCATCTGCTGGTATGTGCTTAATGGCAGGGATCTTGTATGTAGATCTCTGCTGAATCTCCACTACCTAGAACAGTGACTGTTTCCTACCAGTAAGGATGATTGAAAAGCATGAATGAATGGATGAATTAATGAATAAGTAAAACCTTGGCCTATGAGTTCTGAGACCTGCATTCTCATCTTTCTTCCTCTGCTGATATGGCTTCATTACCTTTGAAAACTTCAGTTCTCTGAGTCTCAGTTTTCTTGTCTGTAAAATCTGGGATTTCACTGGTTTATTTCAGTTTTTTTTTTTTTTTTCTTATAAGAGTTTAACAAATAACCCCATGGAGTGGCCATAAAAAATACTGGAGGGATGGGGCAATGGCCAGATTATAATACCTATATATTATGTTCATATGTGTATGTGTGTGCATATACACACACACCATATTCCTTTCACCAAAGTCAGAAACTCAAAGCAGGCAATGCCAATTTACCAATGGAGAAAAAAAAAAAAAAACAAAATTATACTAACCAGTACAGAAAATGAAAGTCTGGAAGGCAAAAGGAAACATGAACAGACACCAAATGTATTTATTTTCAGGTTTATCAAAATAGGGACTCACGCACTCCTTAGAGAATTAAACTTTCCAAGAGCAATTCTAATTGTGAAATGTTTCTAAGAATCTTGTTTAAAATAACTTAAAATAGCCATGGAAGTACGAAAAGACAATTCAGTAACACGCTGTGAAAAGTGGGTACTTGGCTCTTTGGTCAAATATAACTCAGGATACCCAGAAGGGTCTCTTCACTCAGGGGTGGTAGTTGGCTTCATATTCTCCTTTCCCCACAGGTCACCTATCCGAGCAGTTGAATTACTTTTCTTCCTCCTTCTGAATCTAGTGCTTGGGAACACACCGTTCCTTATGAGGAAGGCGTTATGGTGATTTTGACACTAACCCTTTTCCTTTCAGACCCTGTTCTGATAATGAACCAGTGTTCCAGAAGCAGGAGTCTTGGCCTACTAACCAGTATTCTTGCCTTTTTAATTGTTTTTTTAAGAGAGATTTTAGCTGTAGGGCATGTTTGCTCACTGGAGAGACAAAGAGAGACAGAAGACAGAAAGCAAGAAATCACCCCAGTGTGTGTGTGTGTGTGTGGGGGGCAGTGGCCATGCCATAATCCTTTCTCTTCCATTCTCTTGAGATCTTGGGCACACACACACACACATGCCTGTGCCTGGCGTGAGTTTTTAGCCACTGGGTCTGGGACTCGAGCCATAGTGGAATCTGTGGAAGTCCAGAAACATAACCATTACTCTATCTGCTGATCCCACTAGTATTCCTGCCTGTCTGCCTAATGAGGTAATAATCGTGATAACATGAATATAACCTATCAGTAATTTATTGTGTTCCAGGCTCTATGTGTACATATCTCCTATAGGTATCTTAATAGTTTTAGGAGGTAAGAAGCACCTTTGGTCTTATTTTGCACAGGAGAAAAACTGAGGTACCGAAAGGTCAAGTAAATTGTTTAGGATTGCACAGCTTTAGAGTGGCTGGGCGAGAAGGTAAAGAGCCTGCCAAATACCAACTCACACATTTAATCACAAAACTTAACTACTTAATTGACAACTTAGTTACTCCAAGATTGAGATTCTGCTTTGTTCTTTGCAGCACCCAAAGTCCTGGTCCCTACATACTCTATTTAAAAATATAGTGCCATAAAAATCAGATTGAGGAATGTCTCCTTAATTCCAGTCCATAGCTCCTCCTCCTTCAAATCTTTTAAGTAGCAGTTCCTTTCATATTAAAGTTTCAAACAACAGAAATTTATCTTGATCACAGGAGGTGACCATATTTTCCTCAGATGTAATCAAAAGCAATCGTATACCACCGGGCATGTCTAAAGACATTTCTAAGGGAGAAATGTTCTCTCAACCAGCTATGTATTGCCAGAAGAGTCATCAGAGGAAAACAGAATGATCCCTGACCCTGACAATATCACCTCTGACATATTCGTTCTGGTAACCTTTCCAGAACTTCTCGAGCTTCAACCAAACAGAACATCACACTGGCTAAAGTAGGTTTTGTTCTGTCCTGTATTTAACTGCATTATGAGAAGATGTCCACGTATCTGTAACTCACAGAATCACAAAGGAGGGAGTCCGAGAACACCTTATTTAATTTCTCCCCCCTTCCACAGAAATGCTAATGATCAATGCTTCCAATGACTGATAGTCAATCAGCACTTGTAAGTGATGATTGGTGGTCACTTCAAGTAAGTTTTCCCATTTTCTTCTCCTACTTTACTAGGAACTCCCTAGTATGGGCAACCCATTCTACTTCATGTTGAAACACATATTCTTCTCATTCTTTGCATCGTATCTCTCTCTTCAGAGCATGCAGAAAAAGTCACAGTCCTTTTTCTCAGCAGCCCTTTAGATTTGTAAAACAATGCATGTGACCCAAACCCTTTGCTCTAAGTGCTTCCCCACCCCCAAGTTTCTTCCACTGTTCTTTAGAGATCATGAATTCTGCAGAGAAAATCACATTTGCTCTCTTCTGAGCACACTCTCAGCTTCTCAGTTCCCACTATAAGACTGATACTTCAACCACTTCTAAGGGCAGGAATCTGTATTGTTACAAGGGACTACATACACGTTTTCACACGGGGGTATGGTTTCTCAGTGGATCTCTTAGTGTGCTTTGGAGGCGATTCCTTCCTGAACAGCTGCTCTGACTAAATTGGGAGCCCTATGTCCTCGCCAAGTACATGCTGTAAGAGAACAGACTCATAGATCTGCAGCATGGAAAGGGCTTATCTGCAAGGTTACTACTGATCTCCAACCATAGAAGTTCAGGACCTTTTCTTTCAGAAGCAACCCCTATTGCCTTCCTCTACAGGGCTTTTTATTTATTTTTCTTGTCTTGAGAATGAATCTAGATTAAAAGGAGCCAAATGGTGTTGTTAGAAGGCCTCTCCTATTCTAATAGTTACTTCCTGGTAGTAACAAGGAAATTCTCTGTTGTAAGACCCAGCAGACTGGCTCAAAACAGTTTCTCATCCTTAGCAATATCTTGAAATGTAGGGCCAGATCATTCTTTGTTGTGGGGGTCAGGAGTTTGGGGCACTGCCCTGTGTATTGTTGGATGTTAAACAGCATCCCTGGCCTCTACCTACTAGATACCAGTAGCAGTCCCCAGCTGTGATCAGCAACATGCCTCTAGGCATGGCCAAGTATCTCCTGGTAAACAAAATCATCTCCAGTTGAGAACTACTCTTTTTTAAAAAAAAATTTTTTTGAGGGGTTTTCGCTATAGGGCGCTTGCACTTGCCAGACAGACAGAGAGAGACAGAGAGACAGAAAGCGAGAAATCACTCCCCAGGGGATGGCCACGCCGCAATCCCTTCTCCTCCATTCTCCTCTCGGGATCTTGGGCACACATGCGCACGCGCCCGGCGTGAGTTTTAAGCCGCCGTGTCCAGGACACGAACCACGGTCGACGACATGGGAGTCCAGGGACACAGCCATTATGCTAACTGCTGGTCCCGAGAACTACTCTTTAAACTCACACAATCTTGGAAGTCTAAACCATGGAGCTAGGCCTACACTTAAAGCATTAAATAATTCATTTCTCATTTTATTTATGCTGAGACTAATGATGGCTGCTTGGTGATCAGTAAGAGATTACAAGACAGGCCTCTTGCTCTTTCCAGTACACCAGTGGTTCTCAAGCCCTGCACATCAAAGCTTCTAGGATATTAGGGACTCTGGTCCCAAACCACATCAGTTAAAACAGAATCTCTCCAAGTAGACCCCAGGAACAGGTATCGCTTAAGAGTTCCCAGGTGCGTGGAGATGCAGCCAGGACAGGTGCAGGTTTGAGGGCCAGGATACCACACTACGATGTCTCCATACTTGACCTCATTAAAACCACTCTGATCATTTGGAAATCTGGATATTTGGGGGCCTTTCCCTGAAGGGTGGCATACATAATTCTTCTGTATAGGCACCAGTCTCAGAAGGCTAGGACACAGACACCCTGACAGTGGGTATACTGCTGAGCAAAAGTGGGAGAACAAATACACACGGAATGTATCCAATTTGTTTGACATCGTTAGCATGTTTTATGTTGAGTCAAAGCAATGCCTACAGGTAATTTAAAAGCCAGAAGGCAAATTTGGGGCCAGCAGTTAGTGTAATGGCTATGTCGCTGGACTCCTATGCAGTTGACCGTGGACTGTGGTTCACATCCCGGACCCGGTGGCTTAAAACTCATGCCGGGCACATGTACGTGTGTGCCCAAGATTCCGAGAGGAGAATGGAGGAGAGGGGATTGCGGTGTGGCCATCCCCCCTGGGGGGTGATTTCTCACTTTCGGTCTCTCTGTCTGTAATTTATTTAATTTAACTAACTTCTGGATTTTCTTCTAGTAGGGGGAGCTTTGTACTCTTTGTTTAAGGAGCAGTGTTGGGAACATAGAGATTTCTATTGATTTATTTCTTTAAAAATCCTTATTAGAACACTGAGAAATAACTAGATATCTGGAGAGGATGTTTTACCAGGATGTGAATGATATTATTTCAAGGGTCTTCAACAAGTTCATAGAAAATGCACATTATAAAAAAAAACAAGATGGGGACCAGCAGGTGATTAAGGTGCTGAACACTCCCATGTGGCCCACCCTGATTCAAGTCCTGGATCTGCTGGCTTGTTTTCTCACTTTCCCTCTCTCTCTCTCTCTCTCTCTCTGGTCAAATTAAAATAATGAATCCATAAAATTAAATAAGTAATTATTTAAAAACAAAACAAAAACCTCACTATGTATGAATTTTTTAAAAATTGCACTAAAATAAACTCATGCTTTAATTCCATTAATCCACAAACACTTTGAAATCTCCCAGTATATATGATTATACTAATATAGCAATTTTTATTCACTGAGTTCTTTCTATTTAACAGCAGCTGGGTTTATCTTAGCCCATATGTTATATTTAACTTTAACAAAACCCCATGAAATAGGTTCTAATATTATCCTCATTTTCTACTTTTAAACAGTCTTGTGCTCAAAGTCATAGTGATACTAAATGGCAGATGTCAGACAGGCTGAAATTCAGGTCTACCAGATACTAGCAGCTGCAGCCATCATGCATACTAGGTGAGATGTCCTGTGGGTTACCTACCAAAGTTCTTCTGTATTTTTATTATTGTTCAATTTGACCAGAGAGAGAGAGAGAGAGAGAGAGCAGGGAAGTGTAAAAGTAAGCCACCGAGTCTGGGACTTAAACTGCAGTAAGCCATGTGGGAGTGCAACACCTTAACCACCACACCACTCGCCAGCTCCAGTAGTAACTTTTCTAATCCTGAGTATTTGGTGAAGCAAGTGAAGCTTTTCTGAACTGTTGTTCTCACTATTTTCCTGGGATGATCTCACCAAAATCAATGTTTTCTGAAAAAGCTATTTCATGTTATAATTGGGGCGAGATAAGGGACAAAGTCAGTTCCCTAGATATGTCACCACAGTCACACAGAAACACAGAACTAGGTTTAAAGCTGTGTTGTCTGTCACTATCTTAAAAAATTCTTAAAACTTTGGGCTGGCTGGTGGCATGGTGGTTAAGGTGGTTGGATCCCACATGGCCAACTATGTGGTTTGAGTCCTGAACCCAGTGGCTTAAAGAAACACTCCATGCACTTGTTCATGCATGCAGGCCCAAAATCCCCAAAGAAGGGAGGAATGGAAGAAAGAGGATTGTGGCATGACCACCTTCCCTGCAGGGCTGCTTTCTTACTTTACTTCTGAATCTTTCTCTCTAGATATAGTGAGTGCACATGCCTTCTAGCAAATTTTTTTTTAAAAATTAATTTTCAAACTTGTGAAAATTAGTAGCACAATGTCTATGTATCATAAACAAGGAGATAGAAGGAACAACAGAGAGACCTTGCAATCCCGGAGACAAAAGGTAAAGAGCTGCTGCCCCAGGTGTGCTGATGCCATTTTGTCCCTCACTTATCCAGGACCAAAAAGCAGGTCCAAGAAAACTGCTTGGCTTGAGCTCATTATCAAGGACCCTCACTCAGTCTTGTGTGAGTGGTTGGATCCCACATGGCCAACTATGTGGTTTGAGTCCTGAACCCAGTGGCTTAAAGAAACACTCCATGCACTTGTTCATGCATGCAGGCCCAAAATCCCCAAAGAAGGGAGGAATGGAAGAAAGAGGATTGTGGCATGACCACCTTCCCTGCAGGGCTGCTTTCTTACTTTACTTCTGAATCTTTCTCTCTAGATATAGTGAGTGCACATGCCTTCTAGCAAATTTTTTTTTAAAAATTAATTTTCAAACTTGTGAAAATTAGTAGCACAATGTCTATGTATCATAAACAAGGAGATAGAAGGAACAACAGAGAGACCTTGCAATCCCGGAGACAAAAGGTAAAGAGCTGCTGCCCCAGGTGTGCTGATGCCATTTTGTCCCTCACTTATCCAGGACCAAAAAGCAGGTCCAAGAAAACTGCTTGGCTTGAGCTCATTATCAAGGACCCTCACTCAGTCTTGTGTGAGGAAGGAGTGAATCTACAGCTAACATGGTATACCTGCATGCATCCCAAAGTCATCTACCACCTCACATTCTACCTCTCAGCTAAACTTCCATCCACATTGGGAGCATTGAGTTTTGGTATTCAAGAGCCAAACACCTGAAAATAGGATTCTCCGGAGATATTCTTTCCTGATAACTCCCTTAGCAGTAAAAGGAGGGAAAAATCCCCTCTGAAAACCTGAACCCCAACCTCCTACTGTGGATTCTATACTTTTACCCACAGTAGTGGAAGGAAATTGGCACAGACCTTACACGTATCATAGAGAAGAGCAGGAGCACACAGCTACAGAAACATACTCCATAGAAGTAGGAAGAAGTGAGGATATCCCCAGGCGACTAAAAATCAAAATAAGAGCCTTTTGGAATTAGGAGCACGTAAAATAGGCACATGGCATTTTTTCAAGTCACTGAGGCTGAGCTTTGTACTGCCATCAGCCATGTGGAACCTGATCTCTTTAACTGCTGAACTATGAGGCTGGCCTGTATATTTAGTATCTTCAACATCACTTTTTTCCTGCCTTTTGAACAAAGGTCCTATATTTTCATTTTATTCTGGGCCTACAAATTATGTAGGTGACTCTGATGGGGGTTAAGGGAGATAAGACAAGGTCATCCTCATTCATCTTTGATTCACCCAGATTAAATCTACATTGGCTCCAAACAATGAGATAAATAAATGTTAAATCCAATCGTAACCTCTAGAGTTCAAAGCAAAGGCCGCGCTATGGCTTTTAAATGTCAAACAACTTTCTAGCATTAGCAGAAACCTGTAAAGATCCAAAGTACATCAAAATTAAATTGTTTCCTCATTATGGGTAAAATCTTTTAATTCACAGTGAGAAAACTATATACACACACACACATACACACACTCATATATATACACATATGTGTATATATATGAGTGTGTGTATAATTATTTGCTTAATTTTATTTATTATTGTTATCACTTGTTAATTTGCTATATGTACATGTGATCATCAGAGATCATCAGAGAGAGGCAGTGAAGGAGAGAGGGAAAGTGAGGAAGCAAGCTGCCAGGTCTAGGACTCAAACCATGATTGGCCATGTGGGAGTCCAGCACCTTAACCACTATGTCATCTGCTGGCCTCTAATATATGTTTTTTAAAGTGGTGAAAACCTATTTTAGCATACACAGTCCATGTCAACAATAGGTTTTGATAAGAGTGTCCATCCATTCATTCAACAAATATATTAATTGAGCAATGGCTATCCGCTGGGGAAATTGCAGGGAATAAGAAAGACCTGTAAATTGTTCTCAGGCACTGATGCTGGTTGGGAACACAAACAGTAAACAAGTTAACAACAATAATTGTTTTTTGAGGGCCCGGTCCCATGGTACAGTGTAATATACTGCTTAAGAGAAGCCCGATCACCTGGTGATAGCAATTCAAATCCCTGGCTCACAGAGCTCATAGGTGATTGCTCAAGATTCTGTGAGTGGGAGGACCAGAGGAAGGGGATCTCAGCCTGACCAGACCCTGTGGAGAGTGCTCATCTTCTCGCTCTCTCCCTCTCCTCTTCACTATATTTTACATATATGCACATACATGTTCATCATAAATAAAAAACGTTAAGAATTTTTTTTGGGGGGGTATTACTTATTTAGTAAAAATAGAGTTCAGAGTTATCAGAAACTTAAGGTAAATATCTAATATCCATGTGGTATAAATATTTAATGTGTTATAAAATGTTAAGAATCGTTTTAAAAAATACAATTGTAAATTGGGGTGTTTTTAGCTCTTAAAAAATCTTTTTTTAGCTTTTAAAGATTTTTTTTTCTTGGCTAGAGGGTGTGTGCGTTCACTGGAGAGAGAGAGAGAGAGAGAGAGAGAGAGAGAGAAAGCACCCTACAAGAAGGAAAGCCATGCTGCAGTTCCTTCTCTGTCATTCTCTTCTTTGTATTTTGGGCACACTGCACACAGGTCTGGTATGTTTTTCCAGCTGCCAGGTCCAGGATTTGAACCTCACTGTTGGCCATATGGGATCCAATTGCCTTAACCACCATACCACCAGCTGGCCTATGATTTTTATTATAGAGAAACAAGGAGCACATAATTTTTTCTTCTTTTTTTTTTTTTTCTTTTTAGGAGAACCTCATTGTCTTTGCTTTTCTCTCATTTTAATCTTTCCTCACATTTTCCTTTATCCTTACGTTTTCCTCCTTTATTGATTCCATACATAAATCTGAATACACTAATTTTGTACAAGGAAATGTCAAATACTTACCTAACACATTCACTATAATTAATTTGTTTATTATTATTTTTTTGATAGAAAAACTCTTTAATCAAAACAAGCTTACACATTGATACTTATGGCTTAACTAGAATAAATCTGTCCAAGTTAAAATTGTGTTAAGAACCAAACAGATGACTGATATTATTCAGAGATATATATATTATCAGAGTTACCTCAAACAGTGGGGAACATTGCATTGCCCCCTTCTCAAGAGAAAACTCATTAGCTCTAGATCTGTTTTGCACAAGGGAACTTTTCTGTAATCATGAAAATGTTTGACTTTGGCAATGTCCACTCCAGTAGCCACTTGCCACAAGAGGCTAATGAGTACTTGGGAAGTGGCCAACCAGGGAACTGAATTTTTAGCTTACTTTATTTTAGTTCCATTTAATTTTAATAGCCATGCGTGACTAGTGGTTTTCCTATGGACAATGCAGCTCTAGAGATCTCTATGTCAGTTGAAAACCTGTTTATTAGGGGTATTGAAAGTGGAAAAGGGAGGATGATAGCCAAGAGCCAAATTAGGCAATCAGTTCTTTTGAGAAATGGTTGCAGATGTTCTCTGCCTTCTTATGAACTGGGCAAGTATTCAAGGATTGAGTAAAGACTGAACTTGGGAAACCAGGAAAGAGATCTAAATCTGGTGTGAGAGCAGAGAAACCCACCTCCAAAACACGTAAGATGCTTATGTAACCTGACTTATAAACAGTCTGTTCTTATTAATTATCTCACCCTTGTGAACAGAACTTCACAGTTAGCAAGGCTATTTTACACCCATTATCTCATTTGATTTTATCAAGGAGGTACTGAGTTAGGGAGACAGGGATTATTTACCTAAGAAGCTAAATCTGGAAATCTTAGTAGATTTCAAATACAGAAAATCTCTGTTCTAAGGTTATAGTCAGCACCCCCAGTCTCTACTCTGCCCTTGGTTATCTGGGCATCTCTATTATTAATCACAGAGACAATTAAACCTAAGAAAAACAAAGCCAGTGGTGAAGGAACATGAACAATCTTTCACCCCCTTGCCAAGTCTTTCAGTATTTCAGGTTCAGAAGATACAGCAGTGAACAAGACTGGAAAGATCCCTGACATTTATCCAAAGAACAAGAAACTCCAGAATCAAGTCTTCATAGAACTCCAAATCATATCAATGTATCTGCGTCTACCAACTGCTACTTAGTGGCCACAATTGGTCATATCGTGCTTTCCAAGTGCAGAGAGTCACTTAGCTTAAAGCATAATTGAACTGAGGCAAGCTTCCAAGGGGAATTTTCTGATATATTTTACTAGTTAACCTCAGATAAAATTATTACCCTCTAGAGACTCTGTAAGAACCTAAGAATCAGAGTACATGTCATAACCAGAAATCTGGAAGCACACTCCATGCCAGGACACATTGGTCCATACTGATCCACTGAAGTCTAGGACTATGGCTCTCAAAGTTTAATATGCATAAGATTCAGCTTGATAAAAATGTCATTTTACTCGGGGTCAGCAGGTGGTACAGTGATTAACGGTGCTGGACCCCCATATGGCCCATGGTTCAAGTCCTGGACCTAGCGGCTTGCTTTCTCACTTTCCTTTTCTATCTTTCACTC
>NW_006159703.1:4423044-4490999 GCF_000334495.1 Tupaia belangeri chinensis
TCCTTTTTTGGTCAAATTAAAATAAATAAGTAAAGTTGAATAAAATAATTCTTAAAAAGAAACTAAAATGTCATTTTACTAGCTCTGCCCTGATTTAGTGAGTGGGGCTGAATTTTTCCTAATGTACCAGGTGATTCTAATGCAAGTAGTCTGTGGAGAATATAAGAAGATGTAATTATGTCCTCCAAATTTTCAGCAATAATGCATGGAGAGTAATAAAAAGAATAGGATATTTAGTAAAAGACTCGACTCAGAAAATACACATGAAGTGGTGTCCCAAGATAAAAGATATAACCCAGTTTTCTCTTGCTCAAGGCAGAACTGGGACGAGTGGATAGAAACTACAGAGATGGAAACAACTCAATAACAAACAAACAAACAAACCTTTAAATTCCATTTAGCAGGCTCCTGAAGTGACAGGTTTTTGTTATCACAGAACTTCTAGTAGAGATCACCAGACCGTCACCAGAGATAATCAGGAAACTGTTGGTTAAGTTGCAGAGCCATCAGCCCCAGATAAATCGTGTGTGCACCTCCAGCAATGCCCACTGTACTGTGATGAGTTGCTTATGATCCCTTCTCTCAATTAGGCTATGAGCTCAGGAGACACCAAGTCATTTTTTGATTTTTTTTTTTTTTTTTGTCATAGGGTATATACACTCACTAGAGACAGAGAGAGCTAAACTGAGAAATCATCTCCTGGGGTGATGGCCTTGCCATTTTCCTTTCTCTCCATTCTCCTGGGATTTGGGGTATGCACAAACATTTGCCTAGTGTGATTTTCAAGCTGCCAGGTCTAGGACTCAAACCATGGTCTGCCATGTGAGAGTTCAGTGCTTTAACCGCCACACCACCTGATGGACCCCTAATTGGTTATTTCTAGTGTATAGAAAGTCATGAGGGTGAGTATGAAATACACATAATCATCCTCATAATTTATAGCAGATTTTCCTGGTAGATGATCATATTGTTTATAAACAACAATATCTTTACTCCTTTTTCCCCACTATTCTTATATCTCATATTTCTTCTGTCTAATCATTTGGAGTTTTGCATGTATAGTGTTGGCCACTAGAGGTGATAAGGCATTGTCTTATTCTGATGTTGGTAAGAATGAAACCAATGTTTTATCATCAGGTTATTCCTTCCCTTCTCTGCCATTATATATAATGTGGCTTTCACACCATGGGACAAGTAAGACTAGAGAGATATGGATGTGGAAAACAGCTATAGAACCAGGCAAAAGACAAGAGAAGGAGACAGAGGCTCCTTCTTTCCAAATTCACTGAGAATCAGTTCACTTACATGATGAACCTCTTAGATAGAGTCCATTGCCCACAACGGGCCTATGACTTTTTCCAGTATATGCATGCAAAGAAGCTAAAACTGCCCCAAGAGGTGCCAGTAGGTGACGTAGTAGTTAAGACACTGGACTCCCACATGGCTGACCACAGTTTGAGTCCTAGACTTGGCAGTAGAAACTCAAGCTGGGTGCATGAACATGCATGTTCAAAATCCCAAGAGGAGAATAAAGGAGAAGGAAGTACAGCATGGCCATCCCCACTAGGGGGTGATTTCTTGCTTTCTGCCTCTCCTTCTCTGTCTCTCAGGTGAGCATACATACAAAAATCTCTAAAACAAAACAAAACAGAACAAAACCCAAAAAAACTGCCCCATGAAACATTTATATAATAATAATTCATGTATAGGAGCTATTTTATATGGCTATATAACCTACAAATCTAGACAAATTATTTCATCAGCCAACTAAATTATATCTTCACTTGTATTTTGATTGCAGGTTAGAGTTCCTTCATTCTTTCTTTCTTTCTTTTTCTTTCTTTCTTTCTTTTTCTTTTTCTTTTTCTTTCTTTCTTTATATATTTGTAGTCATGCACTGTCTATCAATACAGTATACAAAATGAGATTTTCCATCCAGTATATATTGTATATTGTCTCAATCAAGGATATTACCATACATGTCATCATCAACAAATAATTTTCTATTTCTTGTTTCTTACATATTTTGCTTCTCCCTACCCCTTGATTTCCTATTTCTCACCTTCTGCCAACTCTCCCGCTTTGCCCGCACTGATTCTGGTATGTATAGTTGTTATCCATGACTTTTTCCCCATATTTTATTGATTCACTTAAGATCTTAATAAATTTAAAGACTTTCAATAGCAAGCACAGCTGATATAGGCATATTTATGAATGCATGTCTGACTTCAGGCATAAACCTCAGTGAGCAAAATGAACATATTATGAAGTAGCATCTCACTGAGGTTATATAGCTTACTGCAGTCATTAAATAGGTATTAATAGGTATTTTTAATGTATTTTTTAATTTCAAAAAGGTTGTAGTTTTAAAAGATCAAAATAAAAAAATGTTAAGAGAAATTTGCTTAAAACTTAAAGCCAGGAAAAAGGTTAGGATTCAGCTCAAATAGGAGGTAGATGAACCTATCAACAGTTCAAGAGAAGACAAAAATCCTTAAATAAGGAAGTCAAAGCATCACAGAAAATCATTAATGTTTCAGTCTAGAGTAAAAAAAACCTGTTTCAGTAGTTCAGACTCACATAATTATTCTGTCTTCTATTGAATTTGCAGTGTTATTGTGGTCTGATTTTTCTGTTTAAACTCTGGAAGTTAACACTCAACTCCGGACTTTCCTTACCGTTAGGCTGGCCATTCTCTCGGTTGTTTCTTATACTCTTATTTCTGTGTGTCCAACTTTAGTTTTCCTAGTATAAGCACTCCCTTCAGCACTTCTTGAAGAACTGGCCTGGCATTGGTAAATTCTTCAAGGCTTTGTTTATCTGAAAAAGTTTTTGTCTTTTTTTCCCATACGAAAGACAATCTTTCTGGATATAGTATTCTTGGTTGAAACTGTTTTTCAATTAACACTTTAAATATGTTTTCCCATTCAGGACCAGCAGTTAGCGTAATGGCTAAGTCGCTGGACTCCCATGTAGTCGACCGCAGTTTGCATCCCAGATCCAGTGGCTTAAAACTCACACCGGGCCCGTGTGCGTACGTGCCCAAGGTCCCAAGAGGAGAATGGAGAAGAAGGGATTGTGGCGTGACCATCCCCCCGGGGGGGTGATTTCTCACTTTCTATCTCTCTGTCTCTCTCTGTCTGTCTGGCGAGTGCACACGCCCTATAGCAAAAACCTCTAAAAAAAATAATAAAATAAATAAATAAATAAATATGTTTTCCCATTCTTTCCTTGCTTGCATTGTTTCTGATGAGAAGTCCAACATTAGCCTTATGGGATATCTTTTGAAAGTAATTTGATGTTTCTGTCTTGCCAGTTTTAGTATCTTGTCTCTGTTGGTGGTTTTGGTCAATCTGGCTATGATATACCTTGAGGAAGATCTTCTTGGGTTGATTCTTTGTGGGGTCCTTTGTGTTTCTTGGGTATGGATATTTGAATGCCTCTCTAGGTTTGGAAAGTTTTCTTCCAGAATTATGGAATATATTATCAATACCTTATTAGTTTCTTCTCCTTCTTGGATACTGATGATCCAGATGTTTGAAGGTTTAATGGTATCTAGTATTATTCATACATTATTCTAATTTTCTTGAGTTATTTTCTCAGTATTTTTGGTGTACTTCCCTAGGTCAGAGGTTCTATCTTCTACATTTGAGATCTGTTCTTCTGCATGATCTAATCTGCTTTTGAAATTTTCAACAGAAGTTTTGGATTCCTGTATTATAGCCTTCATCTCTAACAATTACATTTGATTCTTTTTTATGATGTGCATCTCCTTTCTCGGATCGTACATGAACTTCCTCATCTCCTAGAACTCATTGTCTCTTTTCTCCTGCATCTTCTGCAGTTTGTTATCTCTATTCTCTTGAATCTCTGTTAGCTTTGTCACTATGAATATTTTAAATACTTTATCTGACATTTCCATGAATGCCCTTGTATTCTTTGTGGAGGAAGAGGAGTTATTCTTTTCCATTAGAGGAGAGATATATTCTTGATTTCTCATATTTCTTATGCCTCTGCAGTGGTTTCTACTCATCTGATGGATTATACATTTTTTTCTTTTTTTTTTTTGGAGTTAAATCTGAGCAATCAGAGGCATGCAGAAAAAGGTGACCTGCGGTCTGTAAACAGTATCATTTTTCTCCCTTTGCACAGCTTATTCAATGAAAATTAAGAATTAATCTGACCCTAAAAGTATTCAGATATTTGGCTATTGAGCACTTGGACCTGACTCATCTGATGGATTATACATTTTTTTCTTTTTTTTTTTTGGAGTTAAATCTGAGCAATCAGAGGCATGCAGAAAAAGGTGACCTGCGGTCTGTAAACAGTATCATTTTTCTCCCTTTGCACAGCTTATTCAATGAAAATTAAGAATTAATCTGACCCTAAAAGTATTCAGATATTTGGCTATTGAGCACTTGGACCTGTCTAGAAAAATCAGGAGGCTGAGTGGAAAAGTGAGAAAGGCAAAAAGAAAAAGAAAAAAAATAGGGAAAAACCAAAAACAAAGAGAAAAAAAGTAAGAAAAAGAGAAGAAAAAAACCTTTTTGTCAAAAAATGAAAACTGTGCAGTACACTAGCATGCAGCATGAATGGGGCCACTCAGAATTCAAATATAGATGGCTGCTGATTGGCTTGTCCTATGGGGGCAGGGGGAAAGTAAGAATTAGACAAAAGAGCAGCAGAAAGCTAAGTTTAAAAATTTATATATATAGGGAACCAGCAGTTAGCATAATGGCTATGTTGCTGGACTCCCACGTAGTTGACCGCGGTTCGTGTCCCGGACCCGGTGGCTTAAAACTCACGCCGGGTGCATGAGTTTTAAGCCACCCAAGTTTTAAGCCATGCCCAAGATCCCGAGAGGAGAATGGAGGAGAAGGGATTGTGGTGCGACCATCCCCCTTGGGGGGTGATTTCTCGCTTTCTGTCTCTATGTCGATGTAAAGGGACCGAGAGAATAAGTAGGTGCTCCAACCTGGCTCCTGACTAGACAGGGGAGCAGGAGGGTGAAGTGAGAGCAGAGGGTCTTCAAGGGTTGAAATCCCTGAATGGGGCTACTCAGTATTTACAGCTGCTCCCCATTGTTTTCATTAACCTGAGTGCCACCTCCCATTCAATCAGTGACAGCATTAGATTCTCATAGGAATCCCCAAATGGTACTGTCTAGTAGCAGGAAAACAAGTTCAGGGCTCCCATGGATTTTTGCATCATGGAGAGTGTATAATTATTTCATTATATATATTTCACATAATAACAATAGAAGTAAAATGCATGATAAATGTAATGTACTTGAATCAGGCTAAAACCATCTCCTACCGCCTGATCCGTGGAAAACTTGACCTCCATGAAACCAGTCCCAGGTGTCAAAAAGGTCTGTCTTACAGGATTTCTGCACCACCACCACCCCCGCTTCACACACACACACACACACACACACACACACACAAAAAAAAAAAAAAAAAAGAAAGAAAGAAAGAAAAAGAAAAAACCCTCAGACCACCTTCCGAATTTCCTGCACTTTTCATGACCTCATGAAGAAATACGGAGCATAAAATATGGGGAGTACATCTATAGCCATCTTTAAACTGTAGTCTCTTTGCTTCATAATCACATGCTTTGTTAATCATTTGTAGATTAACAAAGGCGGTAGGGATAAAATAGTACAATGTTAGTGTAGGCTTTCTTGGGGGCCCTAGAAACTCCCAAACCCTTTTTTTGATGGTTTCTATGGGAAAAAGCTACCAAGTTCTAAACAACTGACTTAAATGCATTGCTGGAGCATACGCTGTTTCTAAGTTGTCGACAGCCTGTACTTAGGCAACTGCTAGCTTAAATAGCTAAAAACTATCTGGCACCCACACAGAAGTTCTTGTACACACACTTTACTTTATGGTTGGATTCTTTCTATGACACTCACTAAGGCATAATTAAGAGAGAATGTCAGCCTCTAGGAGTATCCTTTGAGGCCCTTCCGCCAGCTGGAACCGCAACACCATGCTAAGCTTTAGCTACAAGTCTGCCCACACTGGTAACAGAAAATTGATTTCATGCTTCTGAGCAGCCATTAAGGCACAGGGTTTATATTTCATAGCAATCCCTGCTTTCTCTTCCTCTTTCTAACACATGCAAATGAAAATTTACCAATTTTTAGCTGCCAGAACAGCTGAATACTGTCATCATCAGAAAAATTAAATGCTCATCTCAAAGAAAAAACTACTCTTTAGAAATTCCTGTGCATCTCAGGGCAAAGAAAAAAGTATCATTAACAATTCATCTTTGCTACAAGATGAATGCATTTATAGCACATGGCTTTTCACCGCTGAGAAAAATTCTAACCCAGGACAGCCAGAAAATTCTCAGGGTTTGAAAAAACGTATCATCATGTTGAGTAAATTCTCTTTACAAGCTAAATGATGTATGGCAACTGAATGTATAATAATAATAATGATAAAAATAAATATACTTGTTGAAATAAATACACTAAACTTATGTTAAAATATTTTATTCTTCAATAATAAATTAACCTTAGCTTACTGTAAAAAAAATAAAAAGAAAGTAAAAGAAAAAAGGTATCATGACTAGACACTGAACTTTTAACTCCAAACTCACTCCCACCTACATCAACTTAAGTGAACTGGGGTAAATCACTTGATGTTTCTCATCACTTTTATATTCTATTCCCTCTCTCATAGACTTCTATCTTCCTGAAATGGCTTCCCTTTCATTTCCCTCATCTCTTAAAATCTTTTAAAAACACAGTTCTTTCTCACTCTCTCATTTTTTTTTATAGAGATTTTTGCTAGATAGCACATGCACTGGCCCGAAAGACAGAGAGAGACAGAAAGTGAAAAATCTCTTCCCCAGGAGGGATGGTCATGCAGCAATCCCTTCTCTTAAATTCCTACTCTCAGGATCTTGGGCATGCACACACACGTGCCTGCCATGAGTTTTAAGTCTCTGGTTCAGGGACTTGAACCATGGTCAATTTCATGGAAGTCCAGTGATGTAACCATTATGCCATCTGCTGATCCCCAAACACAGTTCTGTGAAGTCTTTCCTGAATTTAAGCCACATAGCTTCCTTTTTACTCATATCTCCATTCTATACTTGTCCATACTCCCCATTACATCATTTATAACAGGCATTATTATTGCACATTTATTCTTCTATTTATTGTATTGGGTTTTCAGAAAAGCCATGACACATTTTGCATGGAGAAACATAGAAAAAATACATCATGACTTTTCCAATAACCCAATAGTTTACCATGTTATTTTTATGGCTCTCTTTAGTTATCAAGCATTATGCTATTACTTCTGGCCTCACTAATATTAATAAAATTATTAGTACTATTATGAATGTTTACCATGTGCTAAGCCCTATATGAATATATTATCTCCAATTGTTACGAAAAGTCCTGTAAGTATTATTATTATTATCACTTCAGAGTTGAGGAAAGCACAATCAAAAGAGGTTATACAGATGGCTAGTAGGGACATAAAGAGTCAAAATAAAGTAAATTTTACTTTAAAGCCCAGGCTGTTAACTGCTACACTAAAATACTACCTTTAAATAATAATAGATTACATTTACTAAATGTTTCCTAGGTGTCAGACTCTGTACATGTGCTTTCTATACAAGAAGGAATTTGATCCTTACAAAAACTCTGGTACGCAGGCATGGTGACTATAACCTCAAATACATATTTTTAAAAAGTAAGATTGAGAATAGCTAAATGACCTACTCAAGGTCACAGAACTATGGAGACTAGATTTGAACCCACACCAGTCTTCTTCCAGAACCTGAGCCCTCACCCACAACTCTATTCCATAACCAGATGGTAGGCTCTTTTTCAGTCTTTGCAAACACTACACAAGTTTTCAGAAATAACCAGTCTTGAAACAAAACACTGGAGCATCACCCCTTCCGAGTAATTTAAATCAAACAAATCAATCAACTCCCTAAGCACTCACCTTAGTACATGTGTGGATCCATTAATGGTTGTGGTCGAACATGGGACAGTCTGGCCCAGAATGGAAGGTCTTCGGTAACGTTCATCATCACAGCAGAGGATGATGAGGAAGGCACGTCTAAAAGACTTATTCAAAAAGGCGTAGAGAAAGGGGTTCAACCCCGAATTGATATAGCCGAGCCAGAGGAAAGCGGTCCATACCTGCCCAGGGACAGTATAGTCTATGAAAGGATCCACAATATTGGTGACAAAGAATGGAGCCCAGCAGAGGCAGAAGCAACCCATGATGATGCATAGGGTTTTGGCCGCTTTGGTCTCTGTCCTCATGCGATGAGTGCTATGCTGGTCTGCCGATGGGGGCCTGCCTTCTGAGGGGGCTCCTGCCCGTTGTAACATCTGGATCTGGTGGGCATGCTCCTTAGCTGTGACATAGATGCGATAATAGGCCAGCACCATGAGGAGAAACGGGATGTAGAAGGCCACCACAGAGCAGGTGATGGCGTAGGGCTTGTTGACCATGAAGATACAGTACGTAGAGTTAGAGTTCTGGTTGAACTTCCTCTTTTCTATCTGAGAGTTGGAGAGAGAAAGGAAATGAGGAAAAGAGGGAGAAAGGGAAGGAAACAGTGAAGAAGAAACAAAGGAAAATGAGGAAAAGTGTAAGAAAAGAAATAGTGGGAAAAAAATAAAGGGGAATAGGAAAGTAGAAGAGGAAAACAGGAAAAGAATGAGAAGGAAGAATAAAAGAAAAGGATAAAGGGAAAAGGAAAGAAAGAAGGTTTATCAGCAAAGCTTTGTTTTTCTTATAAGCCTACAGCACATAGAAACTTGACAGTAGAAAAGGAACATGATCATATCCCAGGGCTCAGAAAACTTGTCTACACAACAGGCACTGACAGTCCCAGCAAAGAGGAGAAATGAAACAGGGACAGAATTATATTTCGTTCTGTCTACCAAAATAAGAGCAGAGTTCTGCCTCTCTTCTCCCTTCCCTAACTGCCTGCACATAATATACCAGTGCTTCTTAACAGGACGTTTGTAGATATGTCACATCAGAATCACCTACTGTGCTTATTGTAAATGCAGACTCCTTGCCCTCCACTTAGATCTATTGGATCTAATCTCTGAGTCATAAGACTTAGACATTTTCATTTTTAGTGAGCTAGTGTTGAGTTCTAAGCCTCATTAACATTTGAGAACCACTACTCTGTATCATTTGAAACCTAGTTTTTTGGAGGGTGCTGGACACATTGTGTGCCCTGATGTAAGATTTCCTCATATAGATGACAGTATTTAAATCATCAATATAGAGTAATGGCCAAGAGGTGGCTTAGGAGCGGGGAGAAAGAAAAAGTAGATACTTTAGAAGTAAGACAGAAAAGAGTATATAAATTGGGTAGGGCAAGATCATGAGGGAACTTGGAACCACACCAGAGTTGACACCGGGGCACCATAGCTGAGTGAATACTGCTCAGCTTATTCTTTTCCCATTCTCTCCTGAACCCACTCCATTTAGGAGCTCAGCTAAACCAGTCCATTACAACTGCTCTGGTTAAGGTCATCAATGACCTTCATGTTACCAGACCTCATTCTAAATGAGCCATCTACTTCTTTTGACACAACTGAGCCCTTCATCCTTCTTCTTGTTTGGATGGTTTATTGAACTTGAAAACACTTAGATGACATAAATATCAAATATATACACACATGGGTGAGTTATTTCAATGTAAATATACCTAGGTAATCATTCACATAATACTACAGAATATTACCAGCAACCCAGCAGCTTCCCAAATGCCTCCTCCCAGTCATTACTATGCCCACAGATATTCACTTATTTTTATCTTCATAGATTAATTTCATTTTCCAATTCAATTCCAAAGCAATAATAAAACATATATTATTTACATCTTCCTTAACTTAATATTGGATCGCTCATATTATTGAATGTACTAGTAATTTATCCTTTTTCATTTTAGTATAATATGGCATTGTAGAAATAGGCCAAAATTATTATCCCTTCAACTACTGGCAGGCATTTGAATCATTTTCAAGTTTTGGCTATTTTGCATAAACTGTCATAAATATTCTTGTACACGTTTTGTGTTTGTGTGTGTGTGTGTGTGTGCACATGTGTGTGAGCATGTATGTACAGATATGTTTTCATCTCTCTTCATTATATATGTAGGACTGAAATTGTTGGGTAATAGGGTAAAAGTATATTCAGTTTTGGTATCTATAGCCAACGGATTGTATCAATTTACATTCCCACCACCAGTTACTCCACATCCTCATCAACACTTGGAGTTTTCAGTGTGTATTGGTATTCCGTTGGGTTTTTCATTAATGACAGTGAGTTATCTGATTACATCAGTAAAATATTCTGTGTGTCCTTGACTCTCTTCCCATTGGGTTTAGATTAAGATTTTTCTTATGTTCTTTGTTGCCAAAAAATACCTGGGACATTCTTATCCATCTAATTATGGTACCCTGACAACACTACTTGAAGAAAGTATGTTACATTGAGTTTCTGCTTCTGTTTCCTCATTATTGCTCTGGTTCCCTCACTAGAACCAGAGCATTGCCTTCAGGATAGTGAAGTTATTGTTGCCACTTAGTTATTGTCAAACCCAATTCTTCTTGCAACTGTATCCTCAGTTTCAATCTTAGTAAGTCATCTCAAGTTTAGTGTGTCCTGTTTTCTGCACTTCTGGGCCATGTTTACCTTGCCATGCCCTGATCCGAATTTTGAATCAGATCAAATACAGTTGAATTAAATCTAAGTACATCATGACTCTTCAGATCCCTATTGAGGTTTTGCTATGTATTTCCTGATAACTAATGAAAATATATTTAGTTCATATTAATTTTAAGACTATTTTCATTATGTTTAGAATTCTAAATTGTAATTTTTTAATCATTTTAAAATTTTTAAATCATTTTAAATGTCATTCCATTGTCTTCTTGCTTCTATCATTTCATTACAGCATCAGGTGTAAATCTTATTTTTCCCTTTAAATCCATCTTTTGTTGTTAATTGATTTAAATTTATCTCTTTGCTATTAATTTTGAGCTGTTTTGAAAATAAATGTTCTTCCTATATATGCTTTTCTCTTTTAACTTAATTTACTGGGGTTTCTTGATTTTGTGACTGATGACTCTTTATCTTCTTCGAAAATTATTAGCCACTGTTTCTTTTTCTTTCTTTCTTTTTACTTTTTTAAGGTTTTTGTTTAGGGTGTGTGCCCTTGCCAGAGAGAAACAGAGAGAGACAATGAGAAAGAGAG
The DNA here is from genome assembly GCF_000334495.1 of Tupaia belangeri chinensis. Taxonomy (NCBI): domain Eukaryota; kingdom Metazoa; phylum Chordata; class Mammalia; order Scandentia; family Tupaiidae; genus Tupaia; species Tupaia belangeri. The sequence goes on from NW_006159703.1 coordinate 4,434,304, forward strand.
AGAAATCATCCCCCAAAAGATACAGCCACAGCACAATTCCACCTCCTCCATTCTCATCCTGGGATTTTGGGCACATACACATACATGCCTGACATGACTAAATGGAATTGTGGTCAGTATTCTGGGAGTCCAGCACCTTAACTACTACGTAACCTGCTAGCTCCCAGCCCCCGTTTCTTTAAATATTACTTCTGCCGTGATTATTTCTCTCTCCTCTTTCTAGAGTATCAATTACATGAATTTTGTAACATTTGTGCATGCTATGTATATCACAATTGTATGTATTTTTATCCATTTACCTCCACATGCTTTAATCTGGGTATTTTTTACATAACTGAGCTCCAATTTACTACAGGTCTTCTCAACTATGTCTGCTATGCTATTAAGTTCACCATTATACTTATTTATTTTACTGTATTTATTAATTCTATGATTTCCATTACAATCTTTTCTTAGTAGATTCTGGTGCTTTAGTGAATTTCCACTTTCTTTTAAAGCATTAGTCAGTTATTTAAAAGTCTTCAATCTAATTATATTATTTAGATTGAATATAAAGCTGTTTCTGTTACATTTTTATGTTTTTGGTTTTTGATCATTTGGTATCATTTTTTTACAATGCCTGATAACTTTTGATCAAATAAAAGGCATTATGTAAAAAAAAGTGCAGATGCTCTGGATGGTACTAGCCTACTCCAGAGAGAATTAAATTTTCTTCTGAGAGTCAGCAGGTGGCATGGCAATTAAGGTGCTAGACTCACATGGCTAACCACGGTTCGAATCTTGGACCTGGCTGCTTGAAATTCACTGCAGGTGCGTGTGTGTGGGTACCCAAAATCCCAAGAGGAGAATGAAAGAGAAGGTATTGCAGTGTGGCCATCTCCCCAAGGGTTGGTTTCTTACTTCCCCTTTCTCTGTCTCACTGTGATGAATGCACATGTCCTATGGAAAAAGAACTTAAAATATATATATATGTATATTTTTTTCTTCTGATAGGTAGATAGAATCTGTAAAGAACACATCAATCATTTTAAAGTTGTGAATAATGTATTATAAAAGTCAGACTTGGGACCAACAGTTAGTGTAATGGCTATGTCACTGGACTCCCACGTAGCTGACCACGGTTCGAGTTCCAGACCAGGTGGCTTAAACTCATGCGCATGTGTGTACGTGCCCAAGACTGCGAGAGGAGAATGGAGGAGAAGGGATTGCAGGGTGACCATCCCCCTTAGGGGGTGATTTCTCGCTTTCTGTCTCTCTGTCTCTCTGGCGAGTGCACGTGCCCTGTAGCAAAAAAACTCTCAAAAAAAAAAAAAAAAAAGCCAGACTTTTCCAGTTTCCCTTCCTCATATGGGGTAGCCTTTTGGGTGTCTCAGTTGGAGTACCAGGGGTCCTTACCAGAGCCCTCTGTCTTAGCAAGATCTCAGTTCCAAATAACCAACATCTCTTCAGCACTGCAAGGCTGCTTAAATCTCTACCTAGTCTTGTGTCTCCTAGAAATTGCTTCCAGCTCAATTTTTTATTTCTGCTTGTTTCTTGTATCTAGCCCTATGCATCCTCAGTTGAGGAGTAAGCAAATGTTATAAGGAAAAAAGGATGAAAGTTAAGTTTATATCTCTAAAGCTTACACATCTCTGGGATCTTAGTCACCCAAGCCCCAAGCATCTTGGCACCGTCTTCTCCCAGTTCAAATGAGATCACTCAGGACTTGCTTTCCCTTTAGCCTTTATCTCTCTATCCATGACTCAGTAAAGGCCCCAAAGAAGCAAAATAGAGATCTTTTATTTTTGATACAAAAGCTACGCAAGACCATTTGCCTTGGTTACTTTCCAATGCCTTCAAACAGCATTTTATTTTTATATTTTTATTTAATTCCACATTTTAATTCAGTTTAGTCAGTCATAGTTATGAGAATTTCCATTATATTCAGAAACATAATTTTCCCTCCTTCCTATAATAACTTGGCTTCCAAGACTATTTTCTCTCCATTTTCTTCCTCACTGTCCATTCCTTCCAATGTTCCCTTATGAGCTCTTCATTCCTTAGACATATTCTCTTCTCTACCTACCTGAATTCCTCAGCTATCGCCTCTAGTCATATAACTTCAAAGATCATATAATCTCTGGAATCATGGAGAACGACCTACTTTTTAATTATTTCTAGTCAGGACCTCCCACAAACCTCAGAATTTGCTATCAAGCAGTATGTATACTTGACATTTTCACTTGCCTATATAATACATATCTCAAACTTACATTGTCCAAGTCCACTATTTGACTCTCCTTGACCCACAAAATCTGCTCTACCCACAGTATTTGCCATCTGGATTGATGGTCGTACACTCAACTTTCTAGTTGCTCTGACCCAAATCTTGGGTTACATTATTTTCCTTTCACGCTCTTCTTCAAAGCTTTCAGAAAATGCTATTGGTTATATCTTCAAACTAGGTAAAGATTCTAAATCACACTCCCCATTGAGGGTGGAGTACCATTGTCTCTTGTCTGTCAGATGATTTCAACAGACTCCCCTACTGCTTGCTTTTTAACAGAAAAACAAAAACAAAACCAGAAAAATACCTTTTAAAATACAAGTCAAGTCAAATCACTCATCTGCTTGATATCCTACAATGGCTCCTATTTCACTCACAGTAAGAGCCAATGACTTTAAAATAATGTGCAAAGCCTTACACAATCTTTCTCTTCCCCTTTTTAACATTCTCTCTTATTTTCTCCCTCTTGTTTACTCTCCACACTAACCTCCTTGAAACGTCAGATACATCCTTCTTTGGGGCCTTTGTGCTAGTTATTACTTCTGCCTGGCATAGTCTTCTCTAAGATATTTTGCAGCCCAACCCCCTCATGTCCTTACAGTCCATACTCAAATGCCACTTTCACATTAAAACCTACTCTAATATGCTATTTAATATTACAATATGCTCTCTCTTCCACTTTTTTAATAGTTCTCATCATTTTCTAACATACCAGATATTTACTTATTTTTACCTCATCACTTATTGTCTGCATCTGGCTACTAGAATATAAATTTTACAAAGATATGGGTCATTGTCTATTCTGCTCCATAAGTAACCCAAACATCTGGAATAATTTTTGGAACACAGTAGGTGTTTAAGAAGTAATTATAGAGTGGAAGAATCTATGGAATATGAAACTCACCACCTCAAATTGCTATTATCCTAGCCTACGTCATCATCATCATCACTTGCCAGGACTAGTGCAATTTCTTCCTAAATGTTTTCTCTACTTCCTGCCACTCCACGTTCAGTCTACACAAGGCAGCCAGAATGATTTAAGAGAAATATAGAACAGACAATGTCACACTTCTGTCCCACACCCTCCAAAGTTCTCTCTTATCCCTTCAGAGTAAAAGCCATAATGTGACTTTAGGATACCTCTCTGACCCCTAATCTTATTATTTTTCTCCTTGCTCATTGCCCTCAGCAAACTTCTGAGCCATTCTCCAAAATAACCAAGCAAAATCCAGCCTCAGGGCCTTTTGTTTATTGCAATTTTGGCCTAGAAAATGTTTTCTCTAAATACTTCCATGGCTTGCTCCCTCCCTTTCTTCAGGACTCTGCTCTAGAAGTATCTTTATCAAAGAAGGTGATTGTTCACAAGTAAAATAATCTATCTTCCCATAGCTTGCTTGTTTCTTAAGAGTTTTTGTTTTTTAAATACTTAACACTTGGTATATTGTAGTTTTTTCTCACTAGATGTTAAGTGCCATAATAGCTGAAGTTTTTTTTTTCATCTTTGATTTCTCAGGTGCCTATAGAACATGGTAGGGAATCAATGAGTGTTTTTTTAAATAATTATTTAGCTTATCATTATTATTATTAATTTCCTCTAGGGCATGCACAGTCACCAGAGAGAGAGAAAGAAAGTGAGAAAGCAAGCAGCCAGGCCCAGGACTTGAACCACAGTTGACCATGTGGGAGTCCAGAGTGCTATTCACCATGCCACCTGCTGGACCCTCAGCTAATATTTCTTGAAGAAATAAAGGAACCCTATAGCTATTATGAATTTAGAGTTTGAAGAGGTAAGATTTCCTTTACAAATAAATATTAAACTTGGTCATATTGTGTTGTTGAGACAAAATTAAGACTTGTAAAGGATTTAGTATATTGTCTGTAGTTAAAAGTTTGTGCTAATGAAAAAGAAAAATGATACTGAGTGTAGATCTAGAAATATAGTTGCAAAACAGAGTGAAAGTTAGTCTGTGAGCAATTAGCTTTGAATTTTTAGAAAATTTCTTTCACATCATGTTAATAATCTTGCAGAGGCTTGGTGTGATTGCTGATTTATAAATATGTGGATAGAGTGGAGCATTTTTAGCAAGCCTAGCTTGAAAAGCATAGGGAACTCCACTGAGCATAGAAAGAAAGTTCCTTGAATTCTGCCCTGGGCATTATCTGTATTGCTGTGTGTGGGGGTTTACACATGTGGGTGTATGGGTTGATTCTCATTATTCATGAATCCCATATTTGTGAATTCACTCACTTGCTAAAATTTATTTGTAATCCTCCCACATCCCTCAAACCAATACTTATGTCACTTCACCATCATTTGCAGACATAAACGTGCACAGAGCAGTGACAAACTTAAATCACCAGATAGGCATGCTCCCAGCTGAAGTAAAACAAGGCAAAGTTCTGCCTTCATGTTTCACTTTGACAAGTATGTTTTTACTATTTACTACCATTTATATTTGCATTTCTATGCTTTTTTTCTTTTTCTTTCTTTTTTTTTGGGGGGGGAGCGGTGATTTGATTATTTAAAATGGCCTCTAAGCATAGAGCTGATGAGCTGTCTAGCAATCCTAAGTGTAAGAAGACTGTTCCGTTCCTTACAGAGAAAATACATGTGTTGGATAAGCCTCTCCAGGCATGAATTATAGTGCCTTTGCCCTGAGTTCAATGTTAATGAATCAACAATACAAATCGATAACTATCTTTGAATAGAGACACATAAAACAAGGGGATGAATTGACTGATTGATGAAAACATGACCAGAGACTTGCAAAAACCTAACCTTGTATATCTCTTAGGTGTAAAGATTCAGTATTTGGGGACCAGCAGATGGCATAGTGGTTGTATTGCTGGACTTCTACATGGCTGATTGTGGTTAAAGTCTTGGCAGCTTGAAACATACATGTTGGGTGTATGTGTGTGCATGCCCAAAAGAGAAGGGAGGAGAAGTGACTGTGGTGGGCCATATTCCCTGGGGAGAGATTTTTCACTTTCTGTCTCTCTGGTGAGCACATGTTCCCTATAGCAAAAATCTCTTAAAAAAATAAAAGATTCAATATTTGCTAATTCACTGTTTGCAGCAACTTTATAAAACTTCATTGTCACAAATAACAAGCATTAGCTGTATATAATGTGGCCATGTAGGTTGTGCAAGCTTCTCCCTAGGAAGAGACTGAATAGACATGAATATTAGCCATGTTAATAGTAGGTAGATACCTCATTTCCCACGTAGGTGAAGTAAACAAGGGATGGCTCTATCTCACTCTCCTAAGTGAACTAAAACTTACTAGATTATTTCTCCTGGAAATTCTACATAAGAAGGTAAGAGTGCTGAGCCCTCACTAGAAGTCCCTAGTGCACAAAAATATATGCTCCCAAAGATCTCCTCTATTAGGGAGTAAATTTAGCACATAAATTAAAAGCAGGGTCAGTCTTTGACTTGGTGGGTAGGGTGACTGGATCTCACAGGGCTGACTATGTGAACCTAGCAGCTTGAGAAACACATTGGACATGTGTGTCCAAAATCCTGACAGAAGGGAGAAATACAGAAGAGGTTTATGGCATGACCATTCCCTACAGGGGTGCTTTCTCACTTTGTCTCACTGCTCCCCCCAGGAAAGTACACCATGTGTCAAATATTAAAAAAAATAATAAAATTCCATGCAGAATCTGGAGTCCAATAAGACACTGTCACCACCACTTCCACCAATTACTTCAGCTGATAACTACACTTCTCCAATCCTCAACTTCCTGATCTATAAAAGAAGATGATAATAGGATCTACTTCAAAGGGTTGTTGTGAAGCCTACATAAGGATCACAAGAATAATGTTCAACATGAGCTTAATACATAGTAAGTATTCAACATTTGTTGACTACTATTGTTAGTCTTTGAATAATAATAATACTTGGAAATCTAGATTTCATTTCCCCAAAGAATGATAAAACAGAAAGAAGTAATATAGGACTCAAAACATGCACACACTCTTCCTTATGCAAAGCCCCTTCTACTTCCCCACTCTCTTTCAGAAGTCCAAGGAACTCTTGTCCTGACAAATCACTTTCCTAGACAAAGAACAGGCAGGATTAGGGCCAAGAACCAGATGGAGAAAGGGGGGAGTAGCTGCCCCTCCTGCTGGTCCGTTAGGCTGGAGCTCATTCTCTATCTCTCCTCTACATTCTTCTTACACCTAAAGGGATCCTGGGACCTGATTTTAAAGTGACTGCCTGACTACTTGCTTAAGCAATATATAAGGAAACTTTTACAAGTTTATGAAAAAATGCATACTATAATTCAACATTTTGGCCTCAAAATAAACTTGTATTTTAATTCCATTTTCCTAAATGTTTTAAAGTATATCACTGCTAATGAATTCAGACCATAGATTTTTGACCATTATATGTCTGCTTTGATTTTGTGTGTTGACTTGATTGAGCCACAGATACCCAGCCGTTTGATCACACATTGTTCCGGATGAGTCTGTGAGGTGGTTTTTGGATGAGATTAGCATCTCTATCAGTAAAATGAGTAAAGCAGATTGCCCTCCTGGCTGTGAGTGGGCTTCATCCAACCCATTGTAAGCCTGAATGGAACAAACAGGCCAGATAAAAGGGCACTTTACCTGTCTTATTGCTTTCAAGCTGGAATTATCAGTTTTGTGCTGCCTTTGAACTCGAACTGAGACATTGGCCATTGGCTCTTCCTATGTCTCTGCTTGATGATTGCAGCTCTCGAAAGAACCAGTGCCAATACAGGGGTGGGAAAATGCCTGGCATATGCTCTCTGTGCCCACCTACACCCTGGCAGACATTCCTCACTGTGGACCAGTGACTGGATCATCTCATTACAGCACTGCAGGAAATTGGACAGTGACAGAGTTGGATCCAGGGTTTACTAGTTCTCTCAGCTTTGGCCCAGGGCTCCCTTCATTCCCCAACATAATCCACTCATATGACATGTTTTCTCTGGGTCAATGTAGGCCTCATAGACTCAGTGTGAAATGGGATAAAAGCTGCCTGGGACATGACATACCTCAGGCCCTGGAATCTAACTGTTAAGCTTTGAATTTCTGCTATTTATGAACTGCGTGACATTGGGCATGTTACTTAACCTTGTGAGTCTGGATTTTTTCATCTGTGAAATGAGGAAATAATTATACTTTTCCCAAAAGGGTGTTGTCAGGATTATATGCAAGGTATTTAGTATGCTGCGTGGCTCACAATAATACTAAAGGAAAAAATTATTCATGACACTTGATAAAGCTTAGGTAAGGCAGACTTCATTCAAGACTGTTGTGATAGGTTATAGGGACTACTGTCATGTAGTTTCACAGAACCAGGGAGAAATGGGCCCCATTCCAAATACAACAAGGAAAAGTGAGAATTTATAGCCGAGAAGCACAGTGGGTAGGGATTGGTAGATAGAAAATTATTAAGAGCAAACATCAGAATTAAGGGAGGATTCTAACTAAATCAACCTAGCAGGATTCTTGCTGAAGACAGTCCAGGGTAATCAGACATTGCCTGGTGGATAGTGAAGGATGAGAAACCCGGTCAGTTATGGAGAATGGGGAGATTCTAGTTAAGCCACTCTGGCATGATTCTTACTAAAAGTGAGTGATGCAAAGATAGACAAAGCAGCCCAAAAGTGCAGGCCTATCAGGAAGAGGTTTCGGAGGAAGTTAACTCATGTTTGATCAAGGAAGGACTGTCAGTAAACATTTAAAAATGTTTTTTGTTTGTGGTTTTGATATTTTCATTTATTTATTTATTTATTTTTTATTTTTTTGTCATAGGGTGCATGCCCTCACCAGAGAGAGACAGTGAGAGGGTAAGTGAGAACCACTCCCCAGGAGGATGGACATGCTGAAATCCCTTCTCCTCCATTCTCCTCCTGGGATTTTGGGCACACACATACATATGCCCATGTGATTTTTAAGATGATATCAAACTGTGGTCGGTCATGTGTGAGTCCAGCACCTTAACCACCACGCCACCTACTGACTTCCCCAAAATAATACTTTCTTAAAAAATTGTCACTCAGACCACTATTATAATCTTCCTTAGAATATCTACCCAGCTTAGTATTATTTGTTTATTTACAACCCAAGCAATGGGGATCAGACAGTAAACCAATGGGGGCTATGTTGATACTCACCAAGTCAATTATGCCAATGTTATTCCAGCCTTGCATTATGGGGAGAAAAGAGATAAACGTGGGTATGACCCAGCAGCCTCCTAGCATTAATGCGATTCGCAGAGGGGTCATCTTGTTCCTGTAGACCAAAGGCTGGCAGCAGATGGCATAATACCTGAGAAGAGTTGGAAAGAAAGAAAGGACAGAGAAAGAGAGGAAAGGAGAAGGGAGATAGAGAAGAGGAAATATTGAGGAGAGAAGAGGAGAGGAATTGGAGGGGAAGTAGAGAATAAAAATAAGAAAGAAAAAAGAAAATAATGAGGCAAAGAGAGTGTAGGCAGTTGAGAAAAGGAAAGAGAAGAATGAAGGGAGAAAAGAACAGAGGAAAGAAAAATATAATTATACAATAAAATATGTTACATTGGCCATTGAGTTTGTGTTAATACAAATACATACTTTAGATCTTAACTGAAAACCAATGCTTAGAGTCGGCCTCCATTCCTCTTCACCTCCCTACACCCAGAGGAGCTCAGCATGCAGCTCAAAGTCTTCCTGTCTCAGGCACAGTCTTCTTTGGTGCCTGGGCATTTGGGTGCTCTCTCCAGTCCTCTAGATGTCTGTCAGTGTTCAGGCACCTGCAGCTTATTTTATTATAATTTGAGGTGAATCAGGCTTGGTCCTACATTGACTTCTAATTACTGTACATCAAATTTTCCTCCTTCCTTTTGATCAGCTATGTACATTGAGGTGACACTCTAAGTCAGCGTTCCTTAAATTACGGTCCAGGTACTCCCCCTCAGTCCCCAACTCCTCACTGCACATCATTCATCTGGAGAAATTTTTTATAATGAAGATCCCAAGGATCTTCTGAACCAGAACCTTTTAGGAGGCCACCTAAAGTATGCTTTTAACAAATGGGAAGCATTATTTTTTTCTTGCTAAGTACATTCAATTTTCCTCTTCTGGGCACATTCACTTCCTGGCCTTCTTATGGCTGAATGGAGTCAAATGACTGGTCTTGGCCAATAAGTCACCAACAGAAAGGACATGTATTATATCTGGAACAGACCATTTAATTGTTTCTCTCATGCCAAGAACATAAAATTTCAAGTATTTTCTGTTCTTTCTTACCTACTGGTTCAGATCATCCCCCTCCCTTTTCATAGTGGTCTGATCTCTCTCATAAGACTCTGTTCACCTTTTTCTGAGGCCATGTTACTAACTTCCTGCCTCCAGACAGAGGTGCAGACTGCTCCATCTGATGGTCTCGTCTCTAGCTCCCAGACTGATCCCACATATTATTCCAACCATGGAGATCAGCCCTTCCATAGCCAGGGATGGCAAGGAATTTCACAACAGACAAAATACTGTAATGCATCTATCAACTATTTCTCTTTGGATGAGTCAAAAACTAAATGTAAAAAGAGAGCCTGGAGGCTAAGTCTATACTTTTAAGATTTTATGCCATTTAATGATGAGCCACCCCCTTACAGCCCTAATTTTATGCAGTTCACTTTGTTAATTTCTCCACCTCTTCTTTTCTTTTCTTAATTCAAATGATAACTAATGTAACAATGGCTATATTCTTTGAAGAGGTGGTAGTAGGATGGATCGAGAGAGAGGGTGGAATGAGAAGGAGAGCCCAGTGTTGGAGCATGAGAAGCAGGTGCCTCAGGAGCTGAGAAGGGGGAAGTATTCTCTTCCCTTTGAGGCACTGAGGAGCAGTTGGCCATACTGTGCCAGGAAACTTCCTACAGCTGGCAGGTCCGATGTGGTCAACTGGGGTTTGTGTCCCAGACCTTGCAGCTTGAAACTAACACCGTGTGCATGTGCATGCAGGCCCAAAATCCCTAGAGGAGAATAGAGAAGGGATTGCGGTATTGTCATCCCTCCAAGGGATGATATCTCACTTCTATCTGTCTCTCTCTCTGTCTCTTCAGCAAGTGCATGCGCCCTATAACAAAAATCTCTCAAAATATTCTAATATTTGTCTATATATCAAGGTCTAGATAGAAATATTATAACTTGATTTTTATTTATTGTTGCTTTTCAATTTCTATATTTGAATTGTATTGCTCCTCATAATAACAATAGAAAACTGTCCTATCATGAACTGTACCTACAACATATATCCACACTCCTAGACAGAAGTAGCTAGTTTGCAAGATCTTTAGAGGTTAGGCAAAGTGCTCTGGCTGAGTAAATAATAACGATTATTATTTACTTCCTTACTGAGGGCACTCTCTATATTATCTAATTCTCTCAACTACTTCAGAGACAGGACCATAAATGCATCTATTTCAAAGATGAGGAAATGGAAACACAGAAGGGGCATAAATTTGCTCAAGGTCCCATAGGCGCAAAGAGCAGAGTTGATATCTAGCACAGCAGTCTGACTAAAAGGCCAGACATTAACCTCATCACTATCACTTCATTCTGTTGCTTCTCCCATGTCTCTAAAAGTATGTTTTAATTCTTTAAAAGCTACTCTAGAGACCCAGCCATGGTCATGCTGATGTAGTGCTTCCTCTTAGGATGCTGGCAACCATGTGAAAGTAATAGGCTCAATTCTCAGGCCAACTTGAACATGCTGACATGGTTGTGCTTGCCTGCAACACTAGTTGGTTGGGAGGCTAGGGCAGGAGAACTGTGACTCAGCTAGACTTGTTTAAAATGTCTATCTCTGTCTCTCTTTCCTTTTCACTCTTTCTTTCTTTCTCTCATAAAGATGAAAAAATTCCACTTCAGAAACAGAGCTTAAAAATCTGAATCTCAGGAGACCAGCAGATGGTGTAATGGTTACATCATTGGACTCCCATATAATTGACTGTGGTTTGAGTCCTGGACCTGGCAATTTAAAACTCATGCCAGGCACGTGTGCATATATGCCAAAGATCCTCAAATGAGAATGAAGAAGGGACTGTGGTGTGGCCATCTCCCTGGGGGATGATTTCTGGATTTCTGCCTCTGTCTCTTTAGTGAGTGCACACATTCCATAGCAAAAATCTCTCTAAAACAAACAAAACAAAAAAAACCCCTGAATCTCAGAACTCGAATGGTGTTCAGAATCACAAAATTCCCAAATCCCTTCTAAAATGAAATATGAATTCAAATCTTCTGGAATTTACCATCGTCTGAGGATTCATCAAATCTTATTGAAGTACATTACAAATGTCAGGGGGAAATTTTCTCTAATTGTTTTTCGGTAACTTTCCGTTTTACCTTAAAATGCCCATCTTTAATTCTGTTTCTGTGTAATGGTTTCACAGACATCTGAAGCAAGCTTTGACATTCCTCTGAAGTTTTACTTTCTATAGGTAAAAGCATTTCTAATTGCTCTCAACCAGGGAACAGTTTTTTCACTGGAAGACACTTGACAAAGTGGGGAAATATTTTCTTGTTTTTGCAACTGGGAAGTAGGTGCCATTAGTACAGGTCAGGAAAAAGCTGATGAACATTCGACAGTGCACAGGGCAGCCCCCACAACAGAGAATCATCTGGTCTACAATGTCAATATGCCAAGGTTTAGCTGAAGTGATTTTCACCAAATAGTAGGGGTTCCATGTCCTCTGGGCTACATATGCCATTGTCACTTAATAGTGAGGAGCACAGGACAGTGCACTGTGCTGGTGCATCCTATACAGGTCAGAAAAGACTACTGCCCGACCTTGCACCCTTCCCACCGCAACTCAATACAACGCAGGCAATATTCCTAAGAACAGGACACCTATGCCCCCTCAAAGAGCTTAAGATTTAGGGTTGGAGGTGGGAAAAGCCTGCCCCTAACTAATGTCTAAGTTCCATTAAAGTAGAAATGTTTGCCTTGTTTACTGTTGCATCCCCAATGTCTAATACAATATAGTGTGGATGTTCACAACATATTGAATAAGTAAGAAATCCTTAGTCATTAACAATTACTTTAAGTTCCATTAACTGAGTTTTGGAGATTTGAATGGTTATATCTAATAGAGAGATGGAAAAGGATTTTCTTCAGTATCTTTCAAGTCAGATTTTAGTGACTGGGTAAGGATGATGGATGAGAAAGTATACTCCAAGTGCTGTAGATACCATGGACAAAGTCCTGGAGAGAGACATTATGTATATTAAATATTTATCCATAGGGACCAGCAGTTGGTGTAATGGCTATGTTGCTGGACTCCCGCATAGTTGACCACAGTTCAAGTGCCGGACGTGGTGGCTTAAACTCATGCTGGGCACATGTGCATGTATACACAAGATCCTAAGAGGAGAATGGAAGAGAAAGGATTGTGGTGTGGCCATCTCCCCTCGGAGATGACTTCTTGCTTTCTGTCTCTCTGTCTCTCTCTGTGTTTCTGGCGAGTACACTCGCCCTATAACAAAAACCTCTCCAAAAAAAGTATCCATAGTAGAAATTTATATATCCACATAGCCATATGCAAGTAAGAGTACAAGTCAGCTGGATCATGGGTGTTCATAAGGAAGTAAAAGGAAATAAGCCAACAGGCAGACTGAGGCAGGTCTTAGGGCTGTGGTTCCTAAATCTTATTGTGTACCAGAATCACCTGGAGGGTTTGTAGGAATCCAGATTGCTGGTAGCTGTGGAAGGGGGCCCAGGAATTCACATTTCTCTCTCTCTTTTTTTTTTTTGTGGAGAGGTTTTTGCCAAAAAGACAGAGAGAGACAGAAAGCAGGAAATCACTCCCCAGGGAGGATGGCCATGCCACAATCCCTTCTCCTCCATTTTCCTCTCAGGATCTTGGGCACGCACACACATGTGTCTGGCATTAGTTTAAGCCACCAGGTCTGGGACTTGAACCATGGTTGACTACATGGGAGTCTGGCGACACAGCCATTACACCAACTGCTGGTCCCAAAAATTCATATTTCTTTCTTTCTTTCCTTCTTTCTTTTTTTTTTTTTTAGAGGGTTTTGCTATAGGGCGCATGCACTCACCAGAAAGACAGAGAGAGACAAAGAGATAGAAACCGAGAAATCACCTCCCAGGGGAGATGGCCACGCCGCAATCCCTTCTCCTCCATTCTCCTCTCAGGATCTTGAGCATGCACACACATGCGCCTGGAGTGAGTTTAAGCTACCAGGTCTGGGACTTGAACCATGCGGTTGGCTACACGGGAGTTCAGCGACATAGCCATTAGGTTAACTGCTGGTCCCAAGAATTCATATTTCTTTCTTTTATTTTTATTTATTTATTTTTTTTTGAGAGGTTTTTGCTATAGGGCACATGCGCCCATCACAAAGACAGAGTGAGACAGAGAGATAGAAAGCGAGAAATCACCCCCCAGGGGGGATGGCCACGCCTCAATCCATTCTCCTCCATTCTCCTCTCAGGATCTTGGGCACACACGCACATGTGCCCGGTGTGAGTTTAAGCCACCGGGTCTGGGACTCGGACGTGGTTGGCTACATGGGAGTTCAGCAACATAGCCATTAGGCTAACTGCTGGTCCCAAGAATTCACATTTCTGATACATTCCTAGGTGATGCTTATTGCTGGTAGATTAGGGGCCACACTTTGAGAACCATTGTCTTAGAGGTCTTGAATGGTAGCCCAGAAGGAGACACGAATTTAAATTGGAAATGTTCACCAGGATCAACACTGCTGTATGCTTTACTAAAGAAGCTGAATTACAACAAACTCAAGAGAGAGGGTTGTTGATTCATGGACTGGATGGACAGTGTTCATGAAGGAAAGCAACTATGTCTCATCTCAGGAACCGATGAATCTATAAGGTTCATCTAGCCTTCCATAAGACAGTTCTCTCTTTCTTAACCAGAAATCTTACAGAGTAGTTAAATGACGATTCAAATGACAAGTGAGGTTCCAGATGGCCAGGACTAACTAAAGTATTTACAAAGTAATTCCTTATGCAAAACATTTCTAAAGTATTGCTCATAAAACTCCATTAAAATCCCCTATGGTAGACCAGCCACCAGCTTCTCCAACTGCAGCCATGTGCAAATGTGTGATCAAATTGCTTTTAAATGTCTCTGGAGACACAATTTACTTTGACAACTCTTAGAAGACAGTCAGTATTTTAAGCTCCATGCTAATCCCTTGGCCACTCCTCTAGCAATTAAGGAAAGTTCTACCTCCTCACTTCCTGCTCTACCAACCACAGGAAATGCAAAAGAAGCAATGGTAATTATGTGGTATCCTCAACTTTTAGAATTAGTGGAGATCTTAGCAGTGAACATTATATCTTCACATTGAATATCAACTCTCCCTACCTTAGTCACTTATTAGCTCTGTGGTCTTAGAATCAGACCCCCTTCCTTAACTGTGGGGATAATTGTGTCTACCTTCCACACTGTGAGAACAGACATAATCATATATCTAAAACATAGAAAGTCCTGGCACATAAGGGCATGTGTGTTTGTGTGTGCGTGGGGGGTGATTCCACATGTATTATTATAAACAGATTTAAATACATTTTGAAACTATGAACTCCAAATTATTTACAAATAATATAGAAGTCATTTGGTTCAAATCTCTTCTAGTAGTTGACTCTAAGAACAAAAAAATGAACATGTTGGTCTCTAAAGGTGAATGAAAGCATTGAGACTATATTGGCTGTGTGACATAGTGGATTACATGCAAGATCTAATAATCATACATGGTTGTTTAAGTAGCTAAGTTTGCGGGTAGACACTACATGACAATGGGTAAGCACAACACAGTTTATGTATGCCTGGGGTAATTATAGGGCTCACAGGCTACCTGACAGTCCTCCCTATGAGAGGTGTTCTGACAAATTTTTTTTGGCAGAACGTTGGATGACTAGGCTTGTCCTCTGCTCCTAGTAGCTGATTTTGTTATATGCTAGTTCCTGTGGTTCCCCTTTGGGAAGAAAAGAAAGGAAAGCAGCAATAGCTTTAAGAAAGAACTAAAGGCTTCTTCTCTGAGGTCCCCAGGCTTGGTATGCTACCAGTCACCTGGAGAATCAATGAGGAAGACCCGACAGTGAAATTTGCCAGGATCCAGGGAAGGGAACTGAAAATGTAGGGAAGCAGAACCTTTAGTTCCAGGATGGAAAAACTGTAGGGGTGGGGGGGATTAGGGACAGATTGCTTTGAGTAGAGATCTGGTACGCAGTGGATCAGATCTTTACTGGAATTATAATTTCATGTGCAATCTGCAGATGTAATGTTTATCCTATTCCTCTCTGTTAAGTATCCTATACCTTAGTGACAAAGAAATGTATAAGGAGAGTGTCAGCTCTCTCGGAAGGTATCTTCCTGATTTATTGTATATTAAATTAAAAAAGAATACATATCGAAGATATCCCCTGAACACATCTCGGCAGGGGTTTCTTGGACACACACAGAGGTTACCAAGGTATACTTTATAGCATACATGAACTGATCAATCTGTCAGCAGACACGGGTGAATATCCCATTGATTCAATTCAGGGTTCACATGTCCTGAGCCCCCAAAACAGGGATTAGTTTCCCATCTTGGCCCTGGGTTTTTATATTACCTGATATATAGTTGTGACACAGCTTTTTTCTAATCGTATTGTGACTGCCCACTTCCTTCTCAACTGCCACCATGAATATTGTGCCTGTGATCCCACCACCCATTCATTGAGGGTATACTATGTGGCAGGAAGAGTGTTCTGATATATCTGATTCCTTCAGCAACTTGCAAGGCAGTTTTCATTTTCCTCATTTCAAATATAAAGAAACTGAAGCTCGAAGAGTTCAACCCACTAGCTCAAGATCACATAACCAAGATATGGTAGGACTGGATTTTACACTCTTGGGCTAAAATTCATGCCCTAATAATGCTGGTAAGTGGGACAAGGCCAGAAAACAGTGATTTTTACCTAGGAAGAGGACAGAGAACACGAAGTACCTAGAAGCTTTCTGAGCTGAGGACGCACAGTAAAAAAGACATACTCAAAGATGAGTCTAGCACAAAAGATAATATACAATAATATACTAAGAAGCTACTGCAATTATCCAAAACTTGGGTGGGAAAAGGAATAAAGAGGAAGAAGATATATTTATGAAAATACAGCTATGATTTGGCATCTAGTTAATCATGGTATATAAGTAAAAGAT
Source organism: Tupaia belangeri chinensis (assembly GCF_000334495.1). Taxonomy (NCBI): domain Eukaryota; kingdom Metazoa; phylum Chordata; class Mammalia; order Scandentia; family Tupaiidae; genus Tupaia; species Tupaia belangeri. Next base: position 4,450,768 of record NW_006159703.1, read on the forward strand.
AAATCTCCAAATTACATTTAAATGACTAAAAGAAGGGTAATAGATATACCTTTGATATACAAAGAAGAAGATGATATAAATTTTTAGTGGAAATTTCCATTTTGAGCACACTGGGTTTGAGAAAACAGAAAGATGCTTAAATAAGGAAGATGTTAGGCAGGCAGGTAGAGGTAGAACCCTGGAGCCCAGTATGGAGCAAGATAAAAGGGAGGATAAGAACAGAGGTGCAAGTGAGGCCATAGGATGGATGAAGTCTTTAAGTGAAAGGAGAGAAATACCTAGGACTGAGTGGCTGAGGATTTGACCTTTAAGGCACCCAACTCTGAGGCAGGAAGAAAAAGACAACTGTCAGCATCTACAAAGGCACCCACTTCAGTCGCTCTGAATTTACATTTCAAAATGAAAATAATCACAGAATACACTTGTGGCTAACATTCATTACATTAATTGAATGCTTACTAGGTGCCATGCACTGGTCTATGCACATGGCATACACTTAGTTATTCCTCAGAAACCCCAAAGGGATGGTACTATGATAAACGTAGTTTTACAGATAAGGTAAAACCAAGAAAATGTAAAATTTATCATGCTGGGTTTGAATCCAGACAGTCTCTCTCTCTCTCTTCCTTTAGAGAGAGAGAGATTTGCTATAGAGCACGTGGGCTTGCTAGAGAAACAGAAAGAGACATAAAGTGAGAAATCAATCACTGGGGGGATGACCACACTGCAATCCCTTCTTCATTTTCCTCTTGGGATTTTGGGCAGGCACACACATGCACCTGGCTTGAGTTTCAAGCCTCTAGGTCTGGAACTCAAACTGTAGTTGGCCATGTTGGAGTTCAACAACATAACTATTATGCCATCTGCTGGTCCTAGCCATCTCTCATTTTTAACCACTTTCTATGTGAAAGAGAATTCTAAGATGATACAGAAACTACCAGCAAAGTCAAATCACACAACTACAAATCACATCTCAGAGCATTCTTTTCTCAAACACCCATGAAGCAGCTACTACGAACCTGCAATATTAAGTCATCAGGAAAGTCATGAAATAATTTTTCTATGCAAAAATGTGTCATGACTTTCTCAATGACCCAATAAAAACAGTAAAAAAGATAAAGGCTTACTCTCCAGGAGCTTGTATTCTAGGTGAGACAAACCAACTATTCAAATGAGTGATAACTATCATGTTTATATTCAATAGTCTATGGAAACTAAGAGGAAGAAACGTCAAATTTGGGGGAATGAAACCCAGCCAGTCATTGGAGAAGATGACACATCTTACCTGAGTTTTGAAGAAGGGTTAATATTCACCAAGAAGAAGAAAATAAACTCAAGGCATCACGTAGCACCATGGAGTTATAAGGAAATACACCAGGGAATAATAACATCATTCATGGGTGAGAACTGAGGTAGAAAAAACAGTCTGAGGACATGTAAGGGAAAAGCACTGACAGCCCAGTGAAGAATTTAGCCCTTAGTTAATAAAGAGTCATTGAGAAACCTGTGGGGCTTTTCTCACGTGTTTTCCATAACTATGGTTCCCCATACCTCATGGGGATACCTGTGACATCTACAGATCCCGCCTTCAGCATCATTTCCCTAGGAGCCTTCCCTGCTTTGGAGATGATGTGATCCAACAGCTTTTTCGACTTGTCTTTATTCTATTTCAATGGTTGGCAATTTCACTGTAATTACCTCTATGTTATCATATTTCCCCACTAGACTAAAAGCTCCATGATGCAGAACTTTCTGATAGCTCACCACTGTATGTCCAGTGCCTAGAAGAGATCCTAGCAATTAGTTTGCACTCCATAAATATTTGATAAAATGAATATGAACATAACAGTTCATATTCTCAGGCATAAAATTTAACTCAACAAATATTACTATTAAGTACAAAGCATGAACTTGTCCTCAAATGTATATGAGAAGGGGAAATGTGTAACACACATTTCTTGCAAAAATGCATTTCAATCCTATTGGGAAAACAAATGTAATTATGTGACACAAGTTCGCAATGGCTCACACTTTTCATTTATACATTACAAAATTGAGTTATACTCCAGGGAGATCATTAAGAAAGGCAAACACACTTATCTCTAGCACAGGATAAAATATGCAACCTTGGTGTTAGAATTCTATGTTTTACAAGTAAACTTCTTTAAAAGAAAATATGTGATGGGCCAGCACGTGGTTTAGAGGTTAAGGTTCTAGTTCCCACACGGCCAACTTCATGGTTCAAGTCCTGGACCCGGCGGTTGGAAAATCACATAGGGCACATGTACATGTGCCCAAAATTCCAAGAGAAGTCTGAAGGAGAAGTGACTGAGGCATGCTCATCCTATCTGGGGGTGATTTCTCATTTTCTCTTTTTCTCTCCGTGTCTCTCTTTGGCAAGTGTACATGCCCAATAGCAAAAACTTAAAAAATTAAAAAAAGGAAAATATGTGACTGAGAAACTTTGGAGGATTTTTGCAGGTAAAGCATATTGTTTTTTTTTTGGGGGGGGGAGTCATGCAGAGGAAAGGTAACATTTCAGTTAGAAAATATCAAAGAGGAAAACTTGCGATGCTATAGAGAATGGTATACTTAATAAAATACATTTTTGAGAGGTTTTTGCTATAGGGCGCATGCACTCACTAGAAGGACAGAGAGAGACAGAGAGACAGAAAGCGAGAAATCACCTCCCCCCCCGGGGGGATGGTCACACCGCAATCCTTTCTCCTCCATTCTCCTCTTGGGATCTTGGGCATGCATGCACATGTGCCCGGCGTGAGTTTAAGCTGCTGGGTCCCGCACTCGAACCATGGTCAACTATATGGGAGTCCAGTGACATAGCCATTACGCCAAGAGCTGGTCCCTAAAATACATTTTTAAAAGGGAATTCCAGTGATACCAAATAAAGAACAAAGCACAGCATGTTCAGAGAAAGACGATCAGAATGAGTAAAAGTCTGAAAAGAACAGTGTGTGTGTGTGTGTGAGGCCAGTGGAAGGGTCTAAGGACACTTGTCCTAATATAGAGAAATTTGAGAATGGCAGACCTCCATCTTGTTATAGAAGCTCAATAAAGATACTTCTAAGCTCTTTGACCAGTCTAAGAAAAGTTGATATTTGTTCTTCCTGTCTGCCCAACACCCCTATTTCCAGTGGGAACTGTCATTCTTCCATGCCATATGCTTCTGATAAAGCTGGCGCTTCACCTCTGCCCGGTAACCATGATGTGTCATCCACACTCCATAGTGATTAGTCAAGGGGTAAGTGTTTCACTCAGGCAAAGCCAACTGAACTTCTTTCATTAAGGAATAGGATTTAGGTTTCTCTCTCTATGGACCCATATGTCAAGGATGATTTAACATGCATGTTGCCTTTTGCAATTTTTCTTTCTTGGTAGAACACAGCCTGAAAATGAATTCAACAAGAAATCAGATGTGAGGGACAATACAGGAACAAAGATGAATGGATATTAAAAAAAAGGAAAAGACAGGCAGAAACAGGGAGTCAGAAAGAAGAAAAGATGAAGACAAAGGTTAGATTAGATGACATTGTTCAAATCCTTGTAAAGAGCTATGTCTGAAGCTCTTTTCAGTTAATAGAACTAACCGATTTATTTTCTATCACATGCTGCCAAAAGAGATCTTAACTAATAGATCATTAATAAGTAAGCTGGTAAGAACATTGTATTCAGGCAATTCATTGGTATGTTTATGGGGAGAGCCTCCTCCAAAAGCTTATCTGAAATATAAACTCAAAATATACTTACTTACCAATCTGCTGATTATCTATGAAGTGAAATACATAGGAGGTTACTCTGTATACTAATTATCACAGGGCATGTGGCTGTGGAGGCAGAGTAGGAGAATTGGGAAAATTTTATGCTCTACCTGTAAATGGGTGAAATTTTCTTTTACAATTCTCAGGTATTTTTTATGATTTTTTTTTTAAATCTTGATTTTTCAAAAAGAGATTGTTGGAATAGATCGATCACAAGGTTGTGAACTAGGTTGGGAGTCAACCAAGATCTACGTAAGAAAGTCTGCCAACAGGAGATGGGAGGGCTCCCTGATGGGGAGAATTAGGTGTTATTTCTGAGGAAGCAGGGAAAACACACTGGTCTGAAAGATTTCCATGCATGTTCCTCACCTCACGCCAATCTTGGAGAGAACACTCCGCACCAAAGTTGGAATGTTCTCAGTGAATTGAGGAATGTGCCAGCCTGGGAATACTTTTAGCTAAAAGATTATTGAGAATTTTATTGTGAATACATTTGAGAAGGGCAAAGAAAAAATTGAAGTTTAAAACATACATTTCAGAAATTAGAAGTGAAGACTACCAACCACAATTCAACTGACCATCCAGTCTAAATAGCATCACGCCATAGCATCCCTCAACCACCAATAGTTAATGGTTTAGATGAAAATTCATTGGTGTTCTCTTTCTCTTTTTCTTTCTTTCTCTCTCTCCCTCTACTCATGTACAGATACATATATATTTACTTAAAACAACTTTTTTAGAGGTTTTTGCTATAGGGTGTGTGTGCTGGCCAGAAAGACAGAGAGAGACAGAGAGACAGAAAGTGAGAAATCACCCGTCAGGGGTGATAGCCATGCCACAATCCCTTCTTTTCCATTCTCCTCTCAGGATCTTGGGCATGCACGCACATGGGCCTGGCGTGAGTTTAAGCCACTGGGTCTGGAACTCGAACTGTGGTCGACTACATGGGAGTCCAGCGACATAGCGATTATAACTGCTGGTCCCCATATATATTTATTTTTAAAACATGAAGTATGATAACTATTAAAGTTTGAAATTTGCCTTTTTTCACATAGCACATCAATATTAATTTTCTAGAACAACACACATAACTATTTCTCATTATTTTTAATGGCTGCATTCTGTTCTATTGTTTTAAACAAGCATTCTATTTATTACTTTTAGAGAGATTTTTGCTATAGGGTGCATGTGCTCACCAGAGAGACAGAGAGAAACAGAGAGACAAAAAGCAAGAAATTATCCCCCATGGGGATGGCCACGCCTCGATCCCTTCTCCTCCATTCTCCTTTTGGGATTTTGGGCATGTATGCACAGGTGCCCAGCATAAATTTCAAGTCACTAGGTCTGGGACTCAAACCATGGTTGACTATGTGAGAGTCCAGCAATGTAACCATTATGCCAAAAACCACTTGTCCCAAAATTAAACACTCTGTTATTAGCTATTGTACTTGGGTGTTTTCACTCACTACTGAACTTCATATTTCAAACAAATTGATTGTACTATATAGCTTTTAATTTAGTTTGGTCTCCCATTACCCATACTATATGATGCGTTTATTGTAATGCTGCTTTGGAAATTATTTGTAATGCAGCAGTAAACTTTCATTAACAGGGCTGAATTCTCAAAGCACCAGAGAGCACAGTGAACTGAGAATGGTGGTGGGAAAAATGCATTTTATTTTATACATACATACATGTATTTTTTTCTTCTTTTTAGAGAGAGATTTTTTGCTACAGGATGCATGTGCTTGTCTGAGAGACATAAAAAAAAGTGAGAAATCACTTCCCAGGTGGGATGGCCATACCACAATCCCTTCTCTCCATTTTCCGGAGAGTTTGGGTGCATAAGCAGTTATGAAAAGCATGAGTTGCAAGCTGCCAGGTCTGAGACTCAAACCATGGACAGCCATATAGGACTCCAGCACCTTAACCACTATGCCACTTGCTGGCCCAGCATTTTATAATATTAAGAGGATTCTGCATTTTGCTTTGATCCAGGAATCTGCCTTTTGGAGGGATTTAAAGATCAAAGTCAGCATTCTTGCTTGAAAGGCACTAGCCTGTATCCATGATCCCAGAAGATGCACAGCACAGCAGCTCTGAGAAGGAGGACCTGGCATCTTGCCAGAAATCATGTGGATAGCAATGACATTGCACCTCACTCCTGGGACAGGAGAAACTGGAGACAATTGGCAAGTTTCCCAGGCTCCCGGAGGAAAACAAAACCAAAGGAAATCACCTGACATCTTATTTATGGTACTGGAGCTTTCAGTGCCCACTGTCAGAGAAAGATTTGGAATTATTGGGAACTCTATTCATACAGAGAATGAGTTTATAACTCCATTCACTCCATTCCGTTAAATAGTGTTTACTGAACACCTACATAAGTACTTATATAATTACTGGTCAGTTGTCAACCGCTCCATTCAAATGCACATTCCTTGAGGGAAGGGATCTGGCGGGGTTCATAGCCTTTGAGTTTCCTACCACTGGGGGTATAAGAGACATTGAAAAGTTATAGCATTTATTTTAAAAGCAATTGTACTAACTTTTGTAAAGAATGGGTTTGACAGAGTGAGTCAGAGGGGACCTCTGGAAGAAAATAATTGATCTAAAATCTGAAAGACACATATTATAAAAGAGGAGAGGGCAAGGGAACTTTCCAGGCAGAGGAAGGAGCCAAGATTCTCAGGTGGCTGAGCACAAATCACAGGAATAAAGAGAAAGAAGGTCAAAGCAGCTGGACCCTAGAGAGTAAGGCTCTTAAGGAGCATGACTTAAGATTAAGAGATGGCAGGGAATAAACCATGCAAGACCCTATAGGACAAGGAGTTTGGTCTTGATCCTTAGTGCAATAAATAGCTATTGAAGAATTTAAAGCAAAGAACAAAAAAAAGTCTAAGGCACGTTTGTTTTTTTAAAACATGGTCTTGCTATGTTGCAAATCTCCTACAGTCATTGGGATGACAGGAAGTGTCGCTGCACCCAGCTCTTCCACACAAGGTCTCACCCTCCCAGTCTGACTGCCAGCTTGCAATCCTCTTACATCTGCCTCCCAGGTAGCTGGTATACCTGGCTTTCAAAACTGCATTTTTAAAAGATAGCGATCTGCTCTTATGAGTAAGCTGAACAGGAATAAAATAGATTTGGAGAGAACAAGTAGGAAGCTGTTGTAGTGATTTATGCAAGAGATGATATTGGTTTGGACTAGGATGATAGAGATGAAGAGAAATAGGATAGGATCCATGTAGGCAGGAAAATCAATAGAACCTGTCATTGTTGGGAAACCACATTTAGTATGTTGTGATGATGCTCAGGGAATGAATGTAAATTAATAAAAAAAATTTCAGAAGAAATAAAAACACACTAAAACTGTTATTGAAATTGAAAATAATATGCGTATTTGATGACCACAGTGAGCTATATAGCCCCAGCTAGGTACTACTTTATGGTATGTTCATTCTACTCACTGAGGTTTATGCCTAAAGTCATACATGGCTTCATGTGTATGTATATATCAGCTATGCTTGCTATTGCAAATATTTAGATAAATTAAGTTCATTAGCAAATCAATTAAAATGGGGGAGAAAGGCATAGAAAGCAACCATGGATACCAGAGACAATGTGGGAGGAGGGCTGGACAGGGCAGAGTGTTAGGGACAGGGAATCAAGGATGGCAAAAAGAAAAAAAAGAGAAAAATATACAAGACATAAGAAATGGAAAATTATTTGTTGATAACATGTATGTTGTGCTTGATTGAGCCAATAGTGTATTTTGGATGGAAAAATTCATTTTGTATACTGTAATGATGTATAGTGAATTAATGTAAAAAAAAAAAGATAAATAAATAAATAAATAGTAAACCTAAAAAAAAAAAAAAAAAAAAAAAAAAAAAAAAAAAAAAAAAAAAAAAAAAAAAAAAAAAAAAAAAAAGAACCTGTCATTGTTTAAATGCAGGAAATGAGGAAAAACCACACTGAGTATAACTACCTGGTTTCTGAATAATGCAGGTGCTGGAATAGTTATTTGCGGAAGAGGTCCAAGTTTGGTAAGAAAGACCATGAGTTATATGAATAGTTACAATAAACTGAAATGAAAACACCTGTTAACATTGAGTGCTGTGCCAAATGGACCAATGCTCTGCCTTAAGCCTACTACCTAATTATTCTTAATTGAAATCTTAAAAAATAGATGCTCTATTCTGGTGACCGGCAGGTGGTGTGGTGGTTAAGGTGCTAGACACTTCCACATGGCTGACCATGGTTTGAGTCCTGGACCTGGTGGTTTGCTCCCTTTCTGAGGAGATAAGAAAACTGAGACTCAAAACAATTTAGTAATTTTGTCTTTGGTCTAAAAATTGGCAGAGCTGGAATTTGAACTCAAATCTTTTTTTTTTTTGAGAGGTTTTTTGTTTGTTTGTTTGTTTGTTTGTTTTTGTTTTGTTTTGTTTTGTTTTGTTTGCTATAAGGCATGTACACTTGCCAGAAAGACAGAGAGAAGGAGACAGAAAATGAGAAATCAATCACTCCCCAGAGGGATGGCCCCGTTGCAATCCCTTCTCTTCCATTCTCCTCTTGGGATCTTGGGCACATATGCACATGTGGCTGGCATGAGTTTAAACTACTGGGTCTAGGACTTGAATCATGGTTGATTACATGAGAGTCCAGCGACATAGCCATTACACTAACTGCTGGTCCCCAAATCTTTTTAGTTCTAAAGCAGATTTTTTTTTCAGCGATATTTTTACTATTGGGTGTATGTGCTCACTGGAGAAACAGAGAGACAGAAAGCAATAAATCACCCCCTAAGAAGGATGGCCATGCTGCAATCCTTTCTCCATTCTCCCCTTGGGATTTTGGGCATGGACGCACATATTCCCACCATGAGTTTCAAGTCTCTGAAACCAGGACTTGGACTGAGCTCAGTCATATGGGAGTTCAGTGAAGTAACCATTACAATATTTGCTGGTCCCTAAAGTAGTTTATTGGGCTTTTTTTTTTTTTTTTTTTTTTTTTTTTAAAGATAGATTTTTGCTATAAGGTGTGTTTGCTTGCCGAATAGACAGAGAGAGACAGAAACTCGGAAAGTGAGAAATCACCTCCTGGGGGATGGTCACACCGCAATCCCTTCTCCTCCAGTCTCCTCTTGGGATTTTGGGCACATACGCACATGGGCCCGGCGGGAGTTTCGAGCCACTGGGTCTAGGACTTGAACCACAGTTGACTATGTGAGAGTCTAGGAATATAACCATTACACCATCTGCTGGTCCAGCAGATGTTTTTTAATGATCAACCCATACTGCTTCATAACTACTGGCTGATGCATGGGGAAATACCATGATTTCAAAACATCATATGCTAAATCTGGAAGTTGAGCTAAACCTTCTTATGAAACCTCCCAACCTTCCCTCAGGGCTGCCCAGAGTACACTCTACACACCAGATAACTCCACACTTTTTCCTATTCTTTACTCCCTGGTTGGTTAGCCTTCTTCCCTCACTCTTACTCAGATTTTAATGATGCCTCTGGCTGCCCTCACTCCCCGGCCTTGTCTCTCCAAGTTTCTATATTATTTTCAGTCTTACCCCTCCTTTTAGCAATGGTCACATGCAAGTTTTCCATATATTTTCTACTTCTATACATTTTATTTTCTGTAATGTGAACTATTACACAGTATATACTGACTGCCTTAAAAAATCTTTCTTGTATTAAAGACAAAGTGTTATAAACAAGCTAAGAAACACAAACTTCAAACTGACACATTAATGGATGTGGCTGTTGGCCAAAAGATGGATTTTTGCCAGTGTCATTATCCCTAGCTTTCCAGTGGAGTCCCACTGTACATTCATTGAATGTATGCACATTTAATTGTGTCTTCTTGGCAGAGCCAAAGAGAAAGCGTGACTTAACTGGAGCAGGCCATTATGCTTGCCATCTCAATCAATGAACATATGTGCCACGAATGCGAGAGGAACCCGCTGTTGCTTCAGCTGGGTTCTGTCCCTAAGGACTCTGTCCTGAGAAGACTGTGAGTTAACGTGTTTACAGGTAAATATTTTAGATATACTATTGGGTCGTCTGACAAGTCATGATGCATTTTTGCATAGAAAAACATAGGAATTATGTCATGACTTTTCTGATGACTCAACACAATCTTTGTTTTTATTCAACTACTTTTCTTAGTTCTCAATTTCAAGAAGTGATCTATCCCAAGACTTGAGAAAAACTTAGGTCTGTTGGACTGCTTAAGAGATAGTAAAAGATTATCCCTGGTAATTCTGGCAACATATAATTTGTACTGGACTCCCAATTCCTTTTGAGACTTAACCTCTACTACATGACTACATTGACAGTAGCACTTGTTTGTACAATCACCTGACTTTTACATTGCATCCTACCTTTATTATTGAATACAAATGAGCAGGAATTGCAAACTAAGAAAATGTTGTTACAAGTGATAAACATGTATCTTCAACAAATGAGGCAAAGATGGAAATCATTAGGCATTCTGAAGTCAAATATGAATTTTAAAAAAAATTACACAACAGGAATGAAATGCCAGACCAAGCAATTACTGGGGATTGTATTATCACCTTTAACTTTCTGGAAAAGAATCTCCACAATCATATACACATAATTAAACATGTGTATAAAATTATTACAAAGACATACTTTCAGAAAAAGGTCATGCTCAAATATAAAACATCATTCTGAACTGCCCCTGCTGCCCAGTAGGCAGATTGCATTAACTCTTGCCACTTACCACCCTCAGAAGTTTGCTCATGCCATCGGTATAAAATTTAGGGCTCTAGTAATCTTGATTGCGGATGCATATTGCTCTCTAAACTGTAGGCTCCTTGTAGGTAGGTTCTGTCTTACTAAATTTTGTAAAGACTGCAGGACCTTAGAGAGTACCCAATTTTAAAGGGGCCTTCTGCAAAGGCTGGAAAGCAAATGAGTAACTAAATCACAAAATAATAATAAAATAATAATAAAATGTACAAAATACTTCTCTGAGATTCATTTTTTTTTTTTAAAAAGTATTAATTATTTTAATTCACCAGAGAGAAGTACAGAGAAAGACAGAGGGAAAGTGAGAAAGCAAGCTGTCAGGTCTGAGACTCAGACCGTAGTCAGCCACATGGGAGTCTAGTGCCTTAATCGCTATCCTACCTGCCAGCCCCTCTGAGGTTCATTTTATGTAATGGATGAGCAGAGAAAGAAAAATCCATCAGGTCCCTCTCTCTGGCACTAAGCTCCACTGTGCATGTTGCCCTGTCCTTACCTATCAAGGGAGATGCAGCACAGGTGAAAAATCGATGCTGTTGTAAGAAGAACGTCTAGAGATGTCCGGACGAGGCAAAACATCTCTCCATAAATCCAGATGTCTTGAACCAGCTCAATGGCACCAAAGGGCATTACCAGCACTGAAACCAGCAGATCCGCAAAGGCAAGAGATACAATGAAGTAATTGGTTTTGATTTTCCTGTGAGTGAAGAGGTGTAAGAAAGGAGACATTGGGAAAGACAAAGAGAGGAGAGAAGGGAGAAAATAACAAGAAAGAAAACAGGGCAAAAGGGAAACATAAAAAGAAGGAAAGGAGGGAGGGAGAAAAGGGAAAGAAAAACCACATGTTTAATATATTCTATGAGATTCAGTTTCCCCATCTCTAACATGGCTGAGAAGACTGCATAGTCAGGCCTCTTATGACTTTTCCAGATCCTCTTTCCACCAAAAGCTTTCTCTTCGTCTCCCATTTAGCCACCCTGGCATGATCCGAGCTCTCCTGTGCACATGGCTCTCTTTCCAGGCCTTTGCACAGGTGGTCTCTTCTCTGAATACTGGCCTAGTCAAGTCCCACCTACCCTTCAGTCCTTGTTGACATTCTCAGGAAACCCTGCCAAGGTGACCGTCTCAAAATTGCAGCTAAATCCCACCATCGCACTCTCTTAGACAGTTTACTGTGTGCCTCATGTTTGTTTAACCTTTCAGAATTTCACTTTGAAACTTCTCTGACATCATCATTGATTTAGCAACGGCTCTCTCAATCTACTGACATCATTGATTTAGCAACGGCTCTCTCAATCTAGATCACACACTTGAATCAATCTCGTGAATTTTTATAAATGCTGATCTCTAGATCTCACTCCAGATCAATTTGTTCAAGAACCCTGGATGATTGATACTCTCCTCTGACAAAGATTGGCAGATAAAATATAGAACACCTGGTTAAATTTGAATTTTAACTATATATATATGTATATATATGTATATATGTATATATGTATATATATATATATATTATATATAATATATATATATGTGTGTGTGTGTGTGTGTGTGTATATATATATATATATTAGTATAATTATGCTCAAGTATTGTATGGGACATACTGATACCATACTTTTAAAAAATGGATGATTCAAATTGCAGCCAGAGTTGAGACTGATAAAAGAGAAAAAGCAGAAAACCAGGTTTAATGCCTAGATCAATCACTAGTCTGCCATCCCTTCCCTGAATCATGGTAAAAATAGGGAGGTTAGATTAGCTGTGCTCCCACTTGTATATACATTGATCGCAACTACTAAACAAACAAACAAAACTCCCCACAAACATGACGTAGGAAAAAAGGATGGAAACACTGGTTAGGCTAGGTTTCTAAGATTCGGTGTAACCCCTTCCCTCTCCTATTTTCCCAACACCACTCCCATGTGCGTCCTTTCCTTCACGTTTATAAATTATAATGAAATGCTCAGGCCTCACTCCCCAGGGACCACCAGGAACCCCACCTACGTTTTCCCCAGGGGTTACCTTGTGCCGCTCACCTGAGCTGTCTGTCCCTGCACACAGCCACCATCACCAGCAGGTTCCCCAGGATGGCCATCAGGATCACTGCCGAAAGAAACGTGAGCAGCACGACCTTCTCCACTGACCCGAAACCCTCCTTGGAACTGGAAGACACACACACATACACACACACACACACACACACACACACACACACACACACACAAAGAACTGAAGGAAACTCAGAAACACAAGAAAGAAAATTCTTCTTTTCCTCATTGACCTTTGGGAAGGTAACTTCACCATCAAATATTCCAACACAATGATCCTGCATTTAATGCAGACCGGAGTCTGTATCCATTCCTCAATGTGTATCCTGATTAGGTCCTACATCATAAGGAGGATGAGGCTCAGAGAGGTGAATTAACTAGCCTGAGATTGCACAGTGACTCTACATCAGAAAACGGTGGCTTTCCTTCAGGTCACTTACCTCAGTTTGTACTCAGAAAGGTACTTACTTGGTTGACACCTGCTTTGCCCACCTCCCTAACTAGATGTAAGTTCCACAAGGCACAGAGCATGGCTGTTTTATTCACTGATTTTTTTTTTTTTTTTTTGGAGAGATTTTCACTGTAGGGCACGTGCGCTTGCCAGACAGACAGAGAGAGACATAGAGACAGAAAGCGAGAAATCACCCCCCAGGGGGGATGGTCACGCCGCAATCCCTTCTCCTCCATTCTCCTCTCGGGATCTTGGGCACGCACGCACACGCGCCCGGCGTGAGTTTTAAGCTACCGGGTCCGGGACACGAACCGCGGTCGACTACGTGGGGGTCCAGCGACATAGCCATTACGCTAACTGCTGGTTCCCTTCACTGATTTATTTTTGATGTGTCATTCACATGTATCAGATGAAGAAAACATGGTGCTGGATGAATGAATGACAGTAATCTGAACAGGGTAAGCACAAATTCAAGGGCCACCTCGTTTTCAGTATCCCACTCCAACTCAAGCTATAGGTGGGCTGCCTCTGGAAGAGAAGACCATGGCTGGGAAATTTTCCTTTAATCATTTCGTAGGACAGACTGATCAGAGATCCTTGAAGTCATTGGAAAGATGGCTGCTAATCAGGAACTCTTTTCACTGGCCTGAACTACATTTCTATAGACATAGGTCCTTTTATTTCACAGTTCAAATTCTTGTTATTGTAAACTTTTGAATTTGATTTGACCATACAAGTGTTGCCTTCCCAGTTTAAACTCAGAATTTTGTTTTCTAACTTAGAAGTGAATGACTCATGACTTTTCTTTTGGAGAGGTTTTTGCTATAGAGTGTGTGTGCTCGCCAGAAAGCCAGAGAGAGACAGAGAGACAGCGAGAAATCACCCCCAAGGGGGATGGCCATGCAGCAATCTCTTCTCCTCCATTCTCCTCTTGGGATCTTGGGCACACATGCACACGCACTCAGCGTGAGTTTAAGCCACCGAGTCCGGGACTCTAACTGCGGTCAACTACATAGGAATTCAGCGACACAGCCATTATGCTAACTGCTGGTCCCGTGAGTGATTCTTATTGATGAAAGCAAAATATCTACTGTTGGGACCAGCAGATGGCTCCTGTCTCTCTGTCTCTCTAATTAGCACACATACCCTATAGCAAAAATCTCTAAAAAATGAACAAAAACATCTACTGTTATTCAGAAGCTATGGAAAAGTTTTAAATTTTTATACTGCAATAAAATATTCTTTTAAATGAAATTTCAAAGGATCTTAGAATTCCCAAACCCACACTCCACGTGTCAACTGGGAAAACCGGGGCCCAGAAAGGGGAGCTGAATTGTTACCACATGCTAGTAGCTGCTGAGAAAGTCTGCTGCTCATTCAGGGAGCTCACTCCAAGAACACAGGGGCCCAGGATCAAGAATTATCTGTCTTTACAGAGCAACTTTAATGGAAAATCAAGATGACCACCAGCCCCAAAGGGCAGCAGCCTGCCAAGTCTAGGCTTTGTCTGCGACTTCTTCTATGAGTCTGGCACTGAAGACCAAGTGCCAGTCGGAATAAAGAATCATTTCTGCAGGGGTTTAGAACATGAGAGTCCCTCCACTCTGCTGAGAAGTGTTTTTATAGATTGATTTATTGATTGACATGTTTATGGCTCGGGCTCAGATGAGAAGAAATTCTAGGCATATTCATACTTAACGTTTCCACTACCAACAGCGCTGGACAGGGAGGATTTCATTCAACAAGAGAAAACCTCAACAAGGTGATGTGGCCACCAAAAGCTAATTTCGACTTGGCATGCTAATTGAGGTAGAGTGATAGAAGTCTTTTCCTTGCCCTTCTCAGAAACTTTCTGAAATGTGCTCACCCCCAGGGCTTTTATATGCCTTCTTTCTGGAATGCTCCTTCAGTGTCTGGTTTCTTGTCACTCAAGTCTCAGATTAAATTCAATCTAATTGAATATCCAAGCCAAGAAACATTTTTCATTATCTTTTCAGCATTTATCATGATCTGAAATGGCTTCTGTTATTAATTATTTCCTGTACCTCACCCTCTCAGAATGGTTATCTTTTTCACCACTCTTCCCAGAGCCTGGCAGAATGTCTGGTCTATAGTATGTGTAATATATAGGTATACTATGGGGCTTCAAAAAGTTTGTGGAAAGTGTATATTATTAAAAAAAAAAAACTACGCATGGTTTTCAAATGTTGCAAAAAAACTCGTACTTTAATTCATTTTTCCACAAACTTTTTGAAGTCCCTCGTATTGTAATACATGTAAGAGCTTGATTATTTGCTGATTGAATAATAAAAAAAGATTGATTGTGTTTATAATGGTGAGATTTATTCTTCAATGACTTTTTGAAAACTAGTTGAAAGTACAGATTTTACTTACAAGAGCAGAGACAGCCCAGTGCTGAGGGAAGTACAAAGGCTATTTTTAACTATCTAAAGGGCTGCCATTTGAAATGAGAGTGGATTTATGCAATTTTCAATCGACAACATTTTCTAAGCACCTACTCTGTATTAAGCATTGTCAGATGTCCTAGAAAAATACCAACAAGTAAAACGGAGAGCAGACAATAAATAGGTACAGATGAAAATAGGCAAGATGTCAGCTGGTATATATTCTAGTGAGAGGTTGGCTATTGAAGAGTGGTTGTTAGAGAAGGCTCAGTGCTAAGGTTACTACATCTTTTTCATTTTTAATTGAATTTTTTCTTATTTTCTTACATTCAATCACTGGGCATGCACGCACACATGCCTGGCATGAGTTTAAGTCACCGGGTCTGGGACTCAAACCACAGTCGACTACATGAGAGTCCAGCGACATAGCCATTACTCTAATTGCTGGTCCCGATCACTCTGTATCTTTACAACATAGAAAATAAATTTTCCCAGCGTGAATACACAGTATGTTAGTCCAGCCAGAGATATCATACACATTGTCATCGACAGATGAATTTTCATTTTTGTGTCCATTGAACGTTTTGCTTTTCTTTTCCCTGATTCCAAGGTTTTACTTCTTATGTTGCACAATTTGTGGGACCAAGTAGACTCACTGAGTTAAGCAGCAGTTTGCACCCTTACTCACATATTGAAATCACCTGGGGAGCCTTAGAAATGCTAAAGTTGAGGTTCCACCCCCAGAAATGCTGATTTAATTGGTCTGAGTTGCAGCCTTAATATAAGAATTTTTAAAAGCTCCCAAGTGATTTCAGTGTATAATAACCAGGGTTGAGAAACATAGTAGAGGGAGACAAAATTTAGTAATGGATAATAAAAACCTTTTAATAATTTAAGAGGATCTACATTGTTTTTCTGGTATTACTTTGAACTCCTTGGCATAGGGAGCATTTAAGAACCTGGATGTGGTGAAAAGGGAACTCTCCTAGTCTGTTGGTGGGGATGTAAATGAGTATAGCCACTGTGGAGAACAATATGGAGGTTCCTCAAAGGCCTTCAAATAGAACCACCATATGAGCCAGCAATTCCACTCCTGAGTACCACTCAAAGGATAGGAATGCACTCAATGAGAAAAGTATTTTCATATCCATGTTTATTGTGGTATTTGCCATAATTGTTAAGGCATGGAACCAACCCAAATGTCCACAAATGAGTGGATCAAAAAAGTGTGGCAAATATATACTGTGAATATTACTCAGCCATAAAAAAGGAGACTCTAGAATCTGATAGAAAGTGAATTTTAAGAATACCTGCTGAGCGATGCAAGCCAGACCATGAAAGAAAGGCATTACATGTCCCCACTTAATATACACTGAATGTCTGCACTCTTCAGTAGAAACTGAAAGACTGAAAGATACAGAAGCATACAGAACAAGTGTGGATACTAGAGATAGTGTGGGAGGAGGGTGGGAAATGGGGGAAAATAAGGAGAATGGAATCAAGAGGGAAAAGAAAGAAGCAAGACATTTAAGGTGCACAAACATGATAAATTATCTATGGATGGTAATATATTTAACTGAACTAATATACAGTATATTCAAGCTGGGAAAATTCATTTTTCAAGCTGTCATGTAATGATATATAGTGATTGAATATAAAAAAGAAAATAAAGAACTAATACCTGGATGCATGAGGAACTACTTCACATGCACTAGGATGACAATTATAAAACAGAAAATAACAAGTGTTAATGTGAATGTGGGGAAATCAGAACCCTTGTCCACTGCCAGTGGGAATGTAAAATGATGTATCCGCTGTGGAAAACAGTTTCATGGCTTCTCAAACGGTTACACATAGAATGACTCCATATATGATCCAGCAGCTCAATTCCAGGTATATACACAAAAGACTTGAAAGGAGGAATACAGAGCTGGCCTCGTAGCAGTGTTTAAGCCCTGTGCATATAGACCCAGATCCCACATGACTGACTGTGGTTCAAATTCCAGCCCTGGCAGCTTGAAAAACATATCAGGTGCATGTACATGCATGTCCCAAATCGTGATGGGATGAAGAAATAGAGGAAAAGGTATTATGGCATAACCATGTCCTATTGGGAGTTTCCCTGAGAGGTTTCTTCTTTCCCTCTCCTCTCTCTCAATTAAGCACACATGTCCTATGGCAATTAAAAAAAAAGGCAGAAATACAGATACTTATGAATATCCTTAGCAGCATTATTTACAACTGCCCAAATGTGGAAACAACTCAAGTATCCATTAACAGATAAGTGAATAAACAGAATGTGATATATACATACTATAGAATATCATTTTACCATAAAAAGGAATGGAGTCCAATACATACTGCAAGATGAATGACACTAGAAAACATTATTTCAAGTGTGATAAATCAGATACAAAAAGACAAATACTGTATGTTTCTATTTACAAGAGGATCTTAGAAGATGGTAGAACAGCAGTTATCAAAGACTCGGAGCAAAGGAGAAACGGAGACTTATTTAATAGGTACAGTTTTGTGTGGGATGATGAGAAATTCTGAAAATGGAGAATGGTAGTAGTTGTACATCATTGCAAATGTACTTAAAATGATCATTTTACATATCGATGGCAAATTGTATGTTATTTATATTTTATCACAGTAATAATTAAAAAAAGAATACATCGATAGCTGTATGTCAAGATACTGTTGAGAGTTCCCGAATTAGGGGCCTGGGTGACTTTTAGTCCCTTTCTTGTCGATGGTCTATGATTTGGACAAACCATTAAAACAAAGTTTCTCCATCATCCACACCTTCACTAGGAAATGGGCCCTCTCCCCTATACTGCCTACTCTTGTAAATGAAGAAACAAATTCAGAATGTCTGTGAACATCTCCAGCTCCAGAGAATGCATATTTCAAGTAGAGAGGAAATGTCAGGGTTAGAGACCCTCCGAGCTTAATGTTATGGTTCATTTGTGGCATGCCAATTAGGAGCTAGAAATAGCTAAACGTTCAACTGTGAGGGACGAGCAAAATTTAACTGCAGAAGCTTTTTAAATTAGGCATAACTGTCCATTGAGCTAAATGTATGTCCAGTAAAGATAATTAAAATAAATTAGAACCCACTTTTGCAAAATCCATACTAGACCCTCAGGTTGCCTCTAACACCCTCTGGGATTTCTGTCAAACATCGCCAGACAGTTCTTATTTGGCCAAGCTGTCCACTCCACTAAATTGGTTCTTTGACAGCTAATCTTACGAGAAATTTTACTTTCACTTCCTTTGTCTTTTTGGTGACCTTTTGCTACATTAATAAAGAAACTTCACAAACTTTCTGGCTGTCTTTGCTATTTTCTGTCTTTAATGGAAGAAAACATAAAGATATTAATTCTAGATAAATTTACATAGTGCACATGAAAATGTATTATAAATGACATGATAGGCTACACACAAGTAATTATTGTTATCAATATCAGAAGTCTATAGGCAATAGCAAAGAAAGTTGGGGGTTATGCTTTATTACACTCCCTCATGTCCCCCCCCTTTCCTACAACACACACTGGTATGCACACTTTCTTGAAAGTCAAGAATACATTTTCAAAACATCATTCTTTTTTATTTTTTGCTCTGGCTTTAATAATCAATTGTGTGACTTCAAAAAATGAATTTGCCTCCTCTAAGCCTTAGTTTCGTCATAGATCAATTAAAGGTAGATTAAATTTCTCATTTAATTAAAGGTGCTGAGTGTCCACTCTATGCCAAGAACTGTGCCAAGTAACAGACACACAGTAAAGTAAATACAGCAAGTTCCTGCTCTCCTGGAGTTTACTCTACAGAAATGGACAAGAAGCAAACACACAGTTAAAGGAATACGTACAGCTTGTAATCAGTGCTTCAGAGTTGTACTTCTCAGATCTTAATGTTTATATTCATCCACTGAGTATCTCGTTAAAATACAGATTAATTTTTAGGCCTGGGCAGAGTTGAGATTTTGCATTTCTAATAGGCTCCTAGGTGATGCTGATACTGCTGGTTCTTGAATCACACTTGGAGTAGCAAGAATGTGGAAGCCATAAAGATGATAGTGTGATGGAGAACAATTGAGTTACAGAGGAACATTAGAAGTCACCTCAACTACAGTTGAGTTGTGACACCTGCAAAAGATTCAAAAGTCAGAGGAACCATGAGAAGCACATTCATAGTGGAAAGTAAGTGCAAAGACCATGAGACAGGAAAGATGTTTCACATCCACTATTGGAGGGAGTGAGCAAGGGATAAAGCAATCTGAGATGAATGCAGAAAACTAGTCAGGAGCCAGACCTTGAGAGCTTTATTATGCTCTGGTGAAAAGTTTATGATCAGGGCCAATGGATGGTGTGGTGTTTAAGGTACTGAACTCCCACATGACCAATGGCAGTTTGAGTCCTAAACCCAGTGACTTGCTTTCTCACTCTCCCTCTCTCTGTCTCTTTCTGGTGGGCACATGTGTTCTACAGCAAATAATAATAAGTATTATTAAATAAATCATTCTTTTTAAAAAGTATTTTATTTAACTTTATTTATTTATTTACTTTAATTTGACCAGAGAAGGACAGAGAGAGAGAGAGAGGGAAAGTGAGAAAGCAAGTCACCAGGCCTGAAGGCAGAAATACAGATACTTATGAATATCCTTAGCAGCATTATTTACAACTGCCCAAATGTGGAAACAACTCAAGTATCCATTAACAGATAAGTGAATAAACAGAATGTGATATATACATACTATAGAATATCATTTTACCATAAAAAGGAATGGAGTCCAATACATACTGCAAGATGAATGACACTAGAAAACATTATTTCAAGTGTGATAAATCAGATACAAAAAGACAAATACTGTATGTTTCTATTTACAAGAGGATCTTAGAAGATGGTAGAACAGCAGTTATCAAAGACTCGGAGCAAAGGAGAAACGGAGACTTATTTAATAGGTACAGTTTTGTGTGGGATGATGAGAAATTCTGAAAATGGAGAATGGTAGTAGTTGTACATCATTGCAAATGTACTTAAAATGATCATTTTACATATCGATGGCAAATTGTATGTTATTTATATTTTATCACAGTAATAATTAAAAAAAGAATACATCGATAGCTGTATGTCAAGATACTGTTGAGAGTTCCCGAATTAGGGGCCTGGGTGACTTTTAGTCCCTTTCTTGTCGATGGTCTATGATTTGGACAAACCATTAAAACAAAGTTTCTCCATCATCCACACCTTCACTAGGAAATGGGCCCTCTCCCCTATACTGCCTACTCTTGTAAATGAAGAAACAAATTCAGAATGTCTGTGAACATCTCCAGCTCCAGAGAATGCATATTTCAAGTAGAGAGGAAATGTCAGGGTTAGAGACCCTCCGAGCTTAATGTTATGGTTCATTTGTGGCATGCCAATTAGGAGCTAGAAATAGCTAAACGTTCAACTGTGAGGGACGAGCAAAATTTAACTGCAGAAGCTTTTTAAATTAGGCATAACTGTCCATTGAGCTAAATGTATGTCCAGTAAAGATAATTAAAATAAATTAGAACCCACTTTTGCAAAATCCATACTAGACCCTCAGGTTGCCTCTAACACCCTCTGGGATTTCTGTCAAACATCGCCAGACAGTTCTTATTTGGCCAAGCTGTCCACTCCACTAAATTGGTTCTTTGACAGCTAATCTTACGAGAAATTTTACTTTCACTTCCTTTGTCTTTTTGGTGACCTTTTGCTACATTAATAAAGAAACTTCACAAACTTTCTGGCTGTCTTTGCTATTTTCTGTCTTTAATGGAAGAAAACATAAAGATATTAATTCTAGATAAATTTACATAGTGCACATGAAAATGTATTATAAATGACATGATAGGCTACACACAAGTAATTATTGTTATCAATATCAGAAGTCTATAGGCAATAGCAAAGAAAGTTGGGGGTTATGCTTTATTACACTCCCTCATGTCCCCCCCCTTTCCTACAACACACACTGGTATGCACACTTTCTTGAAAGTCAAGAATACATTTTCAAAACATCATTCTTTTTTATTTTTTGCTCTGGCTTTAATAATCAATTGTGTGACTTCAAAAAATGAATTTGCCTCCTCTAAGCCTTAGTTTCGTCATAGATCAATTAAAGGTAGATTAAATTTCTCATTTAATTAAAGGTGCTGAGTGTCCACTCTATGCCAAGAACTGTGCCAAGTAACAGACACACAGTAAAGTAAATACAGCAAGTTCCTGCTCTCCTGGAGTTTACTCTACAGAAATGGACAAGAAGCAAACACACAGTTAAAGGAATACGTACAGCTTGTAATCAGTGCTTCAGAGTTGTACTTCTCAGATCTTAATGTTTATATTCATCCACTGAGTATCTCGTTAAAATACAGATTAATTTTTAGGCCTGGGCAGAGTTGAGATTTTGCATTTCTAATAGGCTCCTAGGTGATGCTGATACTGCTGGTTCTTGAATCACACTTGGAGTAGCAAGAATGTGGAAGCCATAAAGATGATAGTGTGATGGAGAACAATTGAGTTACAGAGGAACATTAGAAGTCACCTCAACTACAGTTGAGTTGTGACACCTGCAAAAGATTCAAAAGTCAGAGGAACCATGAGAAGCACATTCATAGTGGAAAGTAAGTGCAAAGACCATGAGACAGGAAAGATGTTTCACATCCACTATTGGAGGGAGTGAGCAAGGGATAAAGCAATCTGAGATGAATGCAGAAAACTAGTCAGGAGCCAGACCTTGAGAGCTTTATTATGCTCTGGTGAAAAGTTTATGATCAGGGCCAATGGATGGTGTGGTGTTTAAGGTACTGAACTCCCACATGACCAATGGCAGTTTGAGTCCTAAACCCAGTGACTTGCTTTCTCACTCTCCCTCTCTCTGTCTCTTTCTGGTGGGCACATGTGTTCTACAGCAAATAATAATAAGTATTATTAAATAAATCATTCTTTTTAAAAAGTATTTTATTTAACTTTATTTATTTATTTACTTTAATTTGACCAGAGAAGGACAGAGAGAGAGAGAGAGGGAAAGTGAGAAAGCAAGCCACCAGGCCTGAGACTCAGACCATAGTTGGCCATGTGGGAGTCCAACACCCTTAACCACCATGCCATCTGCTGGTCCCTAATAATTATTTTTAAAAAGCCTATGTTCTATTAGAATATGAATGAGAAGACACAGAAGTGCTGAAATCTGGGGGGTTGTAAAAATGTACAAGCAAATAAGTAAACCTGCCAAGTCCTTGCAGGAGACCAGAAAAAAGAGGAGAGTTGTTCAGAGTAGGATGAAAACCATGAGAAAAAGAGAAGAGAGTGGAATGGAGGTGTACAGAGGGATTAAACGACAGATCAGAATAATAGATTTTCCAGGTATATGGGACAAAGCAAATATAAAAATTATGTTTCTGATTTTCATATCCAAACAAATGTTGGCACAATTTAATAAGATGAGAAAGCAGGTTAAGTGTGAAATGCCTGTAAGACATTCACATGGAGATGTCAAACAGACAACTGACTGTGTGAACCTGGGGCTCAGAAGGGATGACTAGACAGAAAATACACTTGGGACTGCCAGAACTTCCGTGGGATTTAGAACTTTGGAGAGGGATGTGGTCACCCAAAAAGTGGGACAGGGTCTTAAACTCCAGTGCTAAGACACACAATAGAAAAGAAAGACCCACCAGAGGAGACTGGAAAAAATATACAGGTGAGTGTGATGTCATGAATGCTGAAAGCAAAGAAAATGTCTAGCGACTAAACAAACAAACAAGAAAAACATGCCTTGATAGTCCCCTGGAACTATTGCAGAGTCACTTCCAGAAAAGACACTCAGCAAGGAGGCAGGACAACTATAACAATTCTTCTATTTTTTTTATGTACTGAATGTTGCAATAAAATTATGCTAGATAAGAGGACTCCATTATTGGACCAATGATCTCTACATAAAGAACCTTCTTTCCCAACTATTATGAATACCACCTGCCTGAGAAATAGCTTTGGAAATACACGTAGCACATCCACAAAAGATCCTAGGCAGTTCAAAATACTCCCTATGCAAGAGCTTTCTTCAGCCATCCTGTCAACCACTAGACAATCCCTCCTAACTGCATGTAAATGAGAGAAAACTATGCTTCATTTTCTTACTTCTCAACATTTGGTGCATAGAATGCAGTCATCCTGACTTAAAAAGAGCCGACTTGAAATTTGATTATTTTTTTCTAGTGTGAATTTTATTAATCTATTTTTTTGAGAGATTTTTGCTATAGAGTGTGTGCACTTGCCAGAGACACAGAGAGACAGAGAGACAGAAAGTTTGGTGCACAGAATGCAGTCATCCTGACTTAAAAAGAGTGTGTGCACTTGCCAGAGACACAGAGAGACAGAGAGACAGAAAGCAAGAAATCGCACCACCCCAAGGAGAATGGCCGCCACAATCCCTTCTCCAACATTCTCCTATTGGGATTTTGGGCACACATGCACACGTACTCGGCGTGAGTTTAAGCCGCCGGGTCTGGGACTCGAACCGCAGTCGACTATTGTAGGAGTCCAGTGAGGTAACCATTATGCCACTTGCTGTCCTAAATGTAAGGTCCCTGGTATTTCCTAGATGTTTTGCATAATGATAAATAATTCATTAATGACTAAGTCAGCTAATGACCAAGTTTAGTCATTAGCTTGACTAAACTTGAGACAAGCATCTTCTTGACTTGAGGTTCTGATTTTCTATTTTTAGAGCATTTACTTTAGAAAACTTGTAATTATAAATTCCTTCTCTGACCCTTTAAAATGTAAATCTTTTAAAAAGTCTCTTGCCTGTTTTACAAGCTAGGACTGTCTTTCTCTAGGCTGCAGAAGTCATCCCTTTGAAATGTAATCATTAAGAAAGACCTTGAGTGCCCCAGTCTCTCAGACTTCATGGGAGGGCAGGAGCCTAACTTCAGTGGGGACCTTGCTCCAAGTTCTAAAACTACCTTCTATCATGAAGATACAAACAAGTTTATTTTTCCTTTGGGATAAGATAATTAGCAAAATACAAATGGCCTATATAATTCAACGCCTCACCCCTCTCTCTGTATTCCACTTCTTAAAAATTCTCCTGCTCTTTGTTCCTGGGTTGCATTCAGACTGCATTCTTTTCTCTCTCTCTATTGCAATATCCTTGAAGTCAGTCATATTTACCTCTTCCACTTTTTCCAGCGCCATGTTTGCTTTGATAGTAGACATCGCTGTTTATAAATAATTATGTCATTGTTTGAAGGGACTCTGAAATTAAAAGATGAAGCAGGCAATTCCATAAAGCATTTAAAAGAAGTTTAATACCAGAGGGTAATTTACAAAATGGGAGAAGAATGAGAGTGATCCTCACAAACAGCAGACTCCACCTCATTCCCAAAGACGGAACGTTTTCAAGGTATAGAAGACAAGCTAAATAATATGGACAAACTTTAGGGGGAGCAAGTCACTTGGGGATAGACATGACTGCCCAGTGCTGGAGGCCTGGCAGAGCAAGTCACCTGCTTGCAGTCATGACTACCCAGGCACTGGGGCTGAAGGTTGTTAGTCTTTTCTTTCTCACCGCCAGTGACGTCAGGGAGACACAGCACAGCAGCATAAGATGTTATCCTAGTTAAGGGTCAGTATGACCATCTCAGGTAAAAATTGACAGGGTTTAACTTAAGCCCTTCCTTCTCAGGGCTTATACAGTGTTACTCTAGGGTGGGGAAAGAGGAAGGGTGCAAAGGTGGCATAGTTTTCACAGTCAATTTGGAGGGTTCATACAGTACACACTTTCTTCATGACCTTTATTATTTGCTATAAACAAAATCTATGATAGTTGGAGTCTGTATAGGAGAGTTCAACTCAAACTATATTTGTATTGATAATATTTATAATTTAATTTAATTTAAAGTAGAAATTACAGTACAGTCCATAATATATTAATTATTTCCCCTATAACAAATAACTTGAGCAATGATGTAGGTTAAACATTTAAGAGTATATGTAATTTTCTTTGGCCAGCAGATGGCCTAGTGGCTGAGGGGCTGGAAGCCACATGGCTGACTGTGATTCAAGTCCTGGACCCAGCAACTTGAAACACACGTCGGGCACAAGTGACTGTATGCCAACATCCTGAGAGGAGAATGGAGAAGAGACTGCAGCTTGCCCATCCCCTCGGGGGGGGGGTGATTTCTTGCTTTCTGTCTCTGTCTCTCTGTTTCTCTGGTGAGCACATGTGCCCTACCATAAAAATCCTCCCCCCCCCACAAAAAAAAAGAGTATATGTAATTTTCTTTAAATCCCCCCACAAAAAAAAGAGTATATGTAATTTTCTTTAAATATATGCATTCTTTTCCTCCCAGTTCAATGACCAGACCATATATAATAATAAAACTGTGGGACCAACAGTTAGTGTAATGGCTATGTTGCTGGACTCCCACGTAGTCAACCGCGGGTCGAGTCCCGGACCCGGTGGCTTAAACTCACGCCAGGTGCATGTGCGTGCGTGCCCAAGATTCCGAGAGGAGAATGGAGGAGAAGGGATTGCGGCGTGGCCATCTCCTCTGGGGGGTGATTTCTTGCTTTCTATCTCTCTGTCTGTCTGGCGAGCGCACGTGCCCTATAGCAAAAACCTCTCCCCCAAAAAAGAAAAAGATAAAAAATAATAATAAAACTGTGACAATCTCTGCAGCAACTAGCTTCAAATAGTTAAGTCTTAATCAATGAGTACCAGTTTTCTTATTTTCCCTTCCTACCTACTTTCAACAGAAGACCAAGCACATAATGCCAGATATGCTCCCCAAACAAAACCCAAGCCAAATTTATAAGATACTCCACTTCTTACTAGTGTACCTCTTGCTTCCCTGTCCCAGTAATCTTCAGTTGGGACATAAGCTACTGCCCTTCTTTCTTGCTTCACTGTGAAACTTTTCTACTCCCTTGCTTGTCTTTGAGATTTTGCTAAATGCGAAGGATGGTGGCTGACTCGCTTATAATACAGCATACTCTGAATAAATAACTTCTATTGGTTTTCATGTGTGTGGTCTTCATTTGTTTCCACATTTCAGATATGCACTAGATGTTATACATACTTGGTAGGTACAACCTTTTTTCTTCAAGGAGAAAGTATTTATCATTTGACTTATGTTACACTGAGTTCTTTCAGTAAGTTTTTAGGTATCCTAGTTAATTATTTTTTCTACAGAATTTTTCCCAAATCCTTTTTTTTAAATATAAGGTGAAATAAAATAACATACATAGAATTTTTCCATAATAAGAAGCATAGCAGTGAAGTTTCAGAATCACCAGCAAGCATTAGAATCACCTGAAAGGCTTGGTTAAAGCACAGTTTGCTGGATCTGCCCATACAGTTTCTAAATTTGTGTATCTGGAATTTTGTAGTTAAAGCAAATTCCCAGGTGTTGCTGCTACTGCTGCCCTGGAGACTATGAGAAAATGAACCTAGAACTGAGAAAATGGACCTAGAACCATGTAAGGAATGCCCTTCATCTTAACCTTCATTCCCCAATTGCAAATAATGTTCTTTCACTTCTTGATTTGGAACTTCCTTCTTGGACGTGGGTAGATTTTGACATTGATTTATTTAGCGCCTACCATATGGCAAACAATGCACTAAGGTTTTTTTTTTTTAATGTTGGCTCATTTAATCTTCATAATTATCATGTGATCTAACATTATGATGCTCCTTTTTTAGGAAAAAAAAAAAAAACAACTGGCGCTTGGTATGGTTAAAAGACTTAACTATGAAGTTGGGCTGGGATTCAAACCCACACATCCTGACAGCAAGTCCAGTGCTTTTCTCACTAAATTTTAAACATGCTAATTTGGAATTGAATGAAATTTCCTTTAAAAAAAAAAACATGCTAGAGTTTTACTTTCTGTCTAGAAACTTAAGATCCTAAACGTTGATGGTGACAACTTAATATGCCTTGTAAAAACAGGCTGGCTTTTGAAAATGGTAAGAAAAAAAGAAATAAGTTCTATTAGAAATTATGCCTAATGCAATTTCTATGTAATTCTAAATGAACTCTTTTTTTGAATATCTTTGAAAAAGCTATGGTGGAGGGTGGCAAAGTAAGGGGGTGGATGGTGCACAGCTAGTGAAGTTTAGGCATTTTCAAACTGCAGACATAGGGAGTCAAGTTCTGTGGCAACCTCTTAATAGAGTTTTGGAGGACCTGAAAGATCACACACAGGGGGCCTGAGAAAAACTTCAAAGCCCAAAGGGATTTATCTGTAGAGAGTATAATGGAGTTAAAAGCTGCAGAGAATACAAAGGATACCAAGATCAAAGACACTTTTCTGAGAGGCCATGCAGGAACAAAAGCCAAGCCAGAACAGATACACCAGGAAAAATCTATATTTGAGGCGTTCTGATCACAACAGTGCATTAAGTACCAGATATTCCATTCTTCTTGGAAATAAAATGCTAAACTATTGTGACAGTAAATAAGACCTTAGAGGTGGGTTGCACTTTAAGAAAACCCATTCTTCCAAAATGGAAACTGAGCAAGTGGTAACAGAGATAGACTGTTTTCTTTCCAATATAATATTTTCTTTTCTTTCTTTCTTTCTTTCTTTTTTTTTTTTTTTTTTTTTTTTTGGAGAGGTTTTTGCCATAGGGCGCGTGCACTCACCAGAAAGACAGAGAGAGACAGAGAGACAGAAAATGAGAAATCACCCCCCAGGGGGAATGGCCACACAGCAATCCCTTCTCCTCCATTCTCCTCTCGGGATCTTGGCCACGCACGCACACGCGCCCGATGTGAGTTTAAGCCACCGGGTCCGGGATGCAAACTGCCATTTACGCTAACTGCTCATCCCTCCAATATAATATTTTTTTAATATATGGTTTCAGCATAGGGCCTCTAGTTTCTTTTGCAAACATTCTTCATCTATACTTGTCTAGGAACATGCCCACCAGGCACAGAAATATCTTCCTTTTGGATTTAAAATATTTGGCCTGTTTTTATTTATCAGCTGATCCTTTCCTCAAAAATTATTCCTGTGATTATGAGAAATCCAATGCAGAGAAAAGAGGTACACCACATGTGGCCTTTCTACTATGGTCAATCATTTACCCAGAGGAGAAGTGATCAAGGAAAAGTGGAATTTCCCACACTCTGATAACACCCTGCTCTCTCTCCCTTTGTTTTAGCTGGCCTTCATCACTGGTCCCACTTGCTAATTGATCCAGCTCTCCACGGTTGCCAGCATCCTGTCAGCAGCTGTTGTAAATACTGTGGTTTCTCTTCTCTCCTCTGCCTCTGACAGTGTCAAAAACCCTATGTCCAGAGGAAGGAGGAAACTGCCAAAAGAGACTCTATTGCAGAAGTAGTGTCATTGTAAGGGCTGGCCCCATAGCCTAGTGGCTAAGGAAGCCAGATCCCACATGGCCAACTGCAGTTTGAATATTGGCCCTGGCAGCTTGAAAAATATGCCAGGTGAGTGGGCGTGCATGCCTAATGGAGACATGGAGGTGAAGAGATTATAGTATGACTCTGCTCCACTGGAGGGTGCTTTCTCCCTCTCTCTTTGTCTCTGTCTTTCCGTCTTTCTCTGGTGAGTGTGCTCATCCTCTGGGTGTTAAAAAAAAAAAAATTAAGGGACCAGCAGACGGCGTAATGGTTATATCACTGGTCTCCCACATGGTCTCAGTGGCTTGAAACTCATACCAGGCACATGTGTGTGTGTGTGTGTGCCCAAAATTCCGAGAGGAGAATGGAAGAGAAAGGATTGCAGTATGGTCATCCCCCTTGGCGGGAGGGAGGGGGGGTGATTTCTCACTTCTGGTTCTCTGGCTCTGTCTTTTCTGCTCACAGAGCATGTGAGCACACATGCTCTATAGCAAAAACTTCTCTTAAAAACAAAACAAAACAAAACAAACAAACAAACAAACAAAAACCAGAAGTAGTGTCACTGGAAACCAGCACAATCAGTTGCTTATGTGTTTTCTATGACTGTTTTCACACTACAGAGTTGAACTATCACAGCAAAGACATATGGCTACAAAAGCCGAAACAATTTACTTTCTTTTCAGTCCCAGACCCAATGGCTTGAAATCCACACGGGACATGTGTTAGTATGCCCAAAATCCTAGGAAGAGAATGTAGGAGAAGAGACTGCAGTGTGGCCATCTCTCCCCGAGAGGGGTTGATTTCTCACTTTTCCTCTCTCTGTCTCTCCCTGGCAAGTACACACACCCTAAAAAGAAAAAAAAGAAAGAAAGAAAAAGTTTGATGACATATTTTTTTTGGAACCAGGAATAAGTTTGGTCTGAAGAAAACTATAATATTGAGATACTAAGACCTAGAAGAGACTGCCAAAAGGTG
Source organism: Tupaia belangeri chinensis (assembly GCF_000334495.1). Lineage (NCBI taxonomy): Eukaryota > Metazoa > Chordata > Mammalia > Scandentia > Tupaiidae > Tupaia > Tupaia belangeri. The sequence continues at coordinate 4,480,612 of NW_006159703.1, forward strand.
CCTATCTAACTGGGAGACATTCATTCCTCTGGATTTTCTCACTAAGCGGAAAACAACACCGTTTCAGCTGATCGCACTAGAAACCAAACGTCTTAATGTTTTCTTCTCCTTTACCTACGTCATTATCTACTTCAAGTAGCTCTGAAATCTTGTTACTTCTCTCCAGTCTGCTGCTACCGCTCTGAGGCCTTTCTTTTACCTTTGCCAGGACTATTACAACTTCTCATAGCCTATTTCCTACTCTGTCTACATTTATTAGTCTATTAGACAGCTTAAATTTAATATGTCCAAAATTGAACTCTTGATTTCCCTTACCTCAAATCCGCTTCCCATCTCAATAAGTACTAAATCTATTTTTCCACTTACTCAGGCCAAAACCCTGGAAGTCATCCTCAACAAGCCTCTTCTTCTCATACATCAACCTAAGTAGGGTAGTTAGCCCTACCTTGAAATAGAGCTTGACCCGATTCTGACCTTTACCAGCTCTCCCACCGTCATCACTCTAGTTTCCAGCACATCATGCCTCACTGCAAGAGCCTCCAAACTGGTATTCCTGCTCCCATTGTTGTTCACGTATGATCCAGTCTTCACCTCGTAAAAAGACCGAGCTTTCTAAAACATTGAGGTTGGAACAAATCAGTCCGCATTCACTGCCCTTGAGATGGCTTGTCATCCCACTGAGAGTAAAAGCCAGAGCTCTTACCATGGACTAAATGACCTTACACAGCTGTTCCCTGGTGTGCTCCCACACACACTAGAGTTAACTAAATGTAAGATCACTGAAAGTATGAACTTGTTTACTGATGCATTTCTAGCACCTAAAACAGTGTCTAGTGAATACAATGCTGAAAAAAATATTTGTGTAATGAATGAATGAGTGAATAAACTACCTCTCAATTGATCATCTTGCCTTGATTCTTACCCTTTCCAAACCATTTTCCTCACTGAAGTCAAATGCATTTTGTTGTGTTTTTCCCCCAAAAGAACTAGTTCCTCACTCTTGTTCAAAATCCTGTAAGGTTTTCCCATTACTTTTGGTAAAATCCCATGTCTTGTCCTGGTTTAACCTGGTCCCTATGTACTCTCTCACTTTATTTCCAACACTGTTCCCTGATTAACTCTACCTCAGAGAAGCACCCAAATTCCTATTCAAGGAGATGGGACATACATGTCAAATCTCTTCTTTTTTCTCTTCTTTACCTGCCAAGCTCTTGTATGTCCTTGGGTAGTCTGTTTAAACATTTTATTCTTTTGGAAGACATCCTCTACCTCAATACTATCTTATTCCTATATAATTCTATAGCACCCCATGTAGTCATATCATATCATAATTATTACACTATAATCATTCATGTAAAGATCTGCCCCAAACCATTTTCTTAATCTATTCTTTTTACGAGGTTTATAGCATAGGGTATGTGCACTCGCCAGAGAAAGAGAAGAAGAGGGGGAAAGTGGGAAATCACCCCCTGGGGGAATGGCCACACTAGAATCTCTTCTCCTCCATTCTTCTCTTGGGATTTTGGGCACATGTGCACTTATGCCTGTCATGATTTTCAAGCCATGGGTCTGGGACTCAAACCATGGTAGGCCATGTGGGAATTCAGCACTTTCGCCTCCATGCCATCTCTTGGCCTGCTTTCTTATTCATTATTGTATCAACAGTGCCCAGCACAACAAAACTTATTAAACAAGTAAAAAGATGTATAAATTAACCCTCCTGGAAGAAGTTAAACTCTAGTAATCAATAAAAAGGTGCTTTTTTTGTCTTTCTTCATCTCAATAGTTCTATTTAATCCTATGTCTAAATTCCCTGAATCACATGCATTAAGCCCACTGATCACCTCTTTGGGTTAGATGACTTAGAGTTGTTGACATCATATATAAATCTCTACAGGGTTAACTAATTTCACCAGAAAATATCAGAAGCCTTTCTCAGGTTGTACTCTGAAAGCTAACATTTCTAAGTCTGCTTTCTAGTAATCATTGTGAGAATTTAAAAAATATATCTAAAATATATAGAATATCATCTGGCATGTAGTATATGCCCTATGAGCACTAGCTATTACAATTTACCTTTTCTGTTCATTCCAAATATACACAACAGCATTTGCATTGGGACAGGTGCTCCAGCTCAGTATAGCAAGATACCCAGCTTGACTGATGACTGATCATCATGACAGCATGTTGTAAATTGGCTGGGGGCTGTTAAAATGACAAGTATAAATAGTGTCCAGAGAAAAGAGATGGTGAGTAAGAATATACTGGAGTTTTTCCAGCTGTAATTGGAAGAAAAACAAATGTAATAGAACAGAAAAAAAAAAATGCTGAAAGCTCATTGGAGTGAAAAGGGACTTTAAAAGGTAGTATACAGGAACCAGCAGATGGTGTAATGGTTACATTGCTGAACTCCCATGTAGTCAATCATGGTTCAAGTCCTGAACCCGACAGCCTAAAACACACTGAGTGCATGTGCATGTGTATCCAGAATCCTGAGAGGAAAATGGAGGAAAAGGGATTGTGGCATGGCCACCCCTCATGGGGGGGGAGGGGTAAGTGATTTCTCACTTTCTGTTTTTATGTCTTTCTTTGTTTCTCTGGTGAGTGTATATGCCCTACAGAAAAAAAAAAAGCCTCTAATAAATAAAAAGTGGTATACAAATGAAAGAGGTAAGGATCTGAGGGCATGTAGATCTCCCATAAAAAGCTTAAGAGGAGTAGGGAGTATCTTTGGGAGAGTAGGCTCTGTATACAAGCTTATCATCAACAAGTGTACATGGCCCACCACACACAATCCATGAGAGAAGGTTGGGGAGTATTGGGCAGGCAGAGAATGACAGTGGAATTACCCAAGGACGGATAGATTAAACTCCAGATTCTCTGCCTGGGTCAAACCCTCTACTCACTCCTCCTGTACCATCCTACCAGGCATCTCTAGACCCAAAGACAGGATCGAATGACATTAGCTCATTTATTTCTTTATTTTAATTTATTTTATATTAAAATAAGTCATTATATGCATATCATTACAGATTGTAAAATGAATTTTTCTAGCATGAATACACTGTATATTAGTCCAGCTAAAGATATTATCATACACATTATCATCAACAGATAATCTTCCATTTTTGTGTTCCTTAAATGTTTTGCTTCTTTATTTTTCTCCTTGATTCTCTTCCTTCACCCTCCCCCATTTCCCACCCTTCTCCCACACTGCATCTAGTATCTGCAATTGTTCTCCACGCTTTTATATCTTCCAATCTTTCAGTTTCTGTCACAGAGTGCAGACATTCAGTATATATAAAGCTCATTTAAAAATGTCAGCTGTGGCATTCTGACCCAGTACACCTAAGAACAGTATAATAATACATAAATGCATATCCAGACAATGCTTGTGACAAATGTTAAAAAGCCTTAAAAACATCACGCTCCAAATATTCCACTTCTAAAAATGTATCCTAAAAAAATAAATCATTAGAGCTGTTCACAAAGATTTATGTACTTTATTACTCATAACTATGTTGCTTATAACTGGGAAAATTAGAAACAACCTAAATGTCTACATTTGGGTATTAGTGACATAAATAATTTGCAGTCATTGAAATTTAGTTTTAAAAGATATTTAATAATGGAAAAGTTTTCATAAATACTGTTCGACACTAGACATAGGTATGAAACAATAAAGCATAAGCTTAGTTTTCTATAAAAATATGTATTTGTGTATAACTGTCCAGAAAAAAAAAAAAAACACTATTGAGTGATTATCATGTGACCATTTTCTTAAAATCCTAAAAGACTAAAAGAAATAAGTGGTTATCTTCCCAAGCAGATAACTAAGATCTGTGTCGAGTTCTCAGTAACTTTGGCTATGGGGTTTTTGAGATTGTAAGGCTGAAAGTAGACGTTTCTGGCACCAGAGCAAAATCACCTAACCTACAGTCAGAAGTAGCTGACTAGGGAAGGAAAGAGGTTAGTAAAGCTATGCCTTGTAGATTCCAAGAATAGCAATAAAGAACAGCACACTCCCTCACAATGCCCTCAGAGACCAACTGGAAGATCGAAGACCCTTACTGTCAAGCTTGACATCAAAACAGCCCAGTCTCCTGCCTTCCAGAGACCTAGTAGAGGTAGAAGTGGCCAGCTTGGCCTGAAAATCAAAAGGTCCACCTTGGCCCAGAAAGAGCAAAGGGTTCACAGAGTATTACTATTTGAGATTGAATTTTCCCTTGAGAGCCAGCTCAAGGATTCATAGATAAGTTAACCAATACTGAGATTAAAAGAAATATGCTGACCCAGCTGCTGTGGGTGAAGTGGTAATTCAAGTGCCCTACAGGGCTGGAATTCAGATAAATGACTGTGGGTTTGGATTCCAGGGTCAGCCTGGAAACAGGCCAAGCACAGGTGCCCGGATCCTGATTAATTGGAGGGCTGGAGACATGTGGACTGTGGTACAAGACCCTGTCGATAGTGTGAAGACGCTTCTCTCTTCTCTCTCTCTCTCTCTCATGTATGGGCACACACTATCACAAAAAAGAAAAGAGAAATATATCATTTCTTAACACCTGAATGCAAAAAGTAAAATTCAAATGAAGTCTGGTATATATATGTCATATACACATATACATATATTTATATATGCATGCATATATATATGTGTATAGGTTAATATTTACACATAGTTACATAGCTATATTACATATAACTCCTATATTAAAGTTACATATATCCAACATAATTATTTTTAGATAAGTTTATCCTGGAAAAATTTACATGATTTCTTTATACTTTTCTATCTCTCCCCTATTTTTTTTTTTTTTGAGAAGTTTTTTGCTATAGGGTGCATGTGCTCACCAGAAAGACAGAGAGAGACAGAGAGAAAGTGAGAAATCACCCCCCAGGGAGGACGGTCATCCAAATATCCCAAATATCCCTTCTCCTCTGTTCTCTCAGGATCTTGAGTATGCATGCACACGTGCTCGGTGTGAGTTTAAGCCACCGGGTCTGGGACTCAAACCACAGTCGACTACGTGGGAGTCCAGCAACATAACCATTATGCTAACTGATGGTCCCTCTCCCCAATTTTTCATATCAAATGTATAATTACACTCCAAATGCATAAAAGTTCATTTTAAAAATACAAGCTGGTTTTGCTTACAAAATTGCTTGATAAGTACATTAAACTTGCAAGTATTGTCTCTCCCACCAATTATTACACTTACTATTATAATTTACGCACCTGCATTAAAAGTTTTAAATTGTAGGGCCAGCAGGTGGACTGGTGTTTAAAGTGCTGGACTCCCACATGACTGACCACAGTTCAAGGCCTGGACCCAGCAGCTTGAAAATCACACCTGGCGCATGTGCATGCATGTCCAAAATCCCAAGAGGAGAATGACGGAGAAGGGACTGTGGCATGATCATCCCCACTAGGGGATGTCTCTCTCTGTCTCTTTCAGGTGAGTACACAAGCCTATGGTAAAAAACAAAAAACGTTTTAAATGGTAAATGTAGCTATAATATAAGCTGGAAAGCTTAAAGAAACAAATCCTCTCCTAGTTTTTGTTCATCCACCTGAAATTGTTACAAAGAATAACTTTTATCATTTTATTTTATTTTAAAATGTTCACTGTAATTGCTGATTTGCATATATTTATACATCTTTGTAGGGTACAGTGTGACTTCAAAGAATATAAAAAATCAAAGAAATAGACATATTTACAATTTCCAACATGATTGCTTTGTATTATGTACTTACAAAATTTGCTCTGCTGTTATTGGTAAATATATATTAAATTGTCACCAGTGTGCTATCCTATCCTAAAGCTCATTTCACTTGTTATCATGCAGTCATGTGTCTGTTAACCATACATTTTGCAAAATCCCTCTCCCGTTTGACGAACCTTTAGTGGTGTATGATGGTTTTCTGAAGCTGACCTCGTCTCAGCAGCAGCAGCACTGACATTAGTCCAAACCACCATTATCTCTAACTTGTTTCTTACAAAGTTATCCCCCCAATAAACTCATATCTTCAACCCCCAATCCTTACGACTTACTCTCTACACAAAAGCCAAAGTTACTGGGACCAGCAGTTAGCGTAATGGCTATGTCGCTGGCCTCCCACGTAGTCGACCGCGGTTCGAGTCCCGGACCCGGTGGCTTAAACTCACACCGGGCGCGTGTGCGTGCGTGCCCAAGATCCCGAGAGGAGAATGGAGGAGAAGGGATTGCGGCGTGGCCATCCCCCCTGGGGGGTGATTTCCTGCTTTCTGTCTCTCTGTCTCTCTCTGTCTGTCTGGCGAGCGCACGCGCCCTATAGCAAAAACCTCTCAAAAAAAAAAAAAAAAAAAAAAAAGCCAAAGTTACATCTCTGACACCTGAAGGACATGATGTGTGTTTCCTACTCAAGATTCTTTGTGACTTCCCAGCTCTTGCCAAATATCCCAAGTTCCTATCATGACCTCTAAGAGCACATGGAATCTGGCACCAGCTGCCTCTTCTTACTCTGTTCCAGCCCCAACAGTCTCCTCACTAGTTTTCCAATATGTCAAATGCACTGTGACCTGTGCAACTGTTACATTCTCTTCCTGGAACACTCATGCTCAAATAGCCACTGGGTTCCCTTCTTGCCTTCAGTTAGGTCTCTGCTCAAAGGTATCCTCATTAAAGAGGGTTTTCCTGACCATCCCAACTAATGTAGCACACCTAGATATTTTCAGATTTCCTGTACTGTTTTATTTTCTTTTTCCTTTTCCTTTTTTTTTTTTTTTTTTTTTTTTTTTGAGAGATGTTTACTATAGGGCACTATAGGGCACTATAGGGCACTTGCATTAGCTGGAGAGACAGAAAGGGAGAAATTATCTCCCCAGGGGATGTCCCCCCACGACAATCTCTTCTCCTCCATTCTCCTCTTGGGATCTTGGACATGCACCCACATGCACTGGGCCTGTTTCAAGCCTCTAGGTCAAGGACTCAAACTGCCATCAACCACGTGGGAGTTCAGTGACTTCACCACCATGCTATGTGCTGGTCCCCTGTATGCTTTATTTTCCTTTGCAGTATTTATCACACATATTATAAGTTCCTTCATGTTTTAGGATCTATTAACTGTCTCCCTCCAGTATTATCAGGCCATAAACACAGGCTCTGTTGGTTTTCATGGCACATAGTAAGTACTCAATAAATATGCATTTAAATAATTTAAGCCATGAATGATGCCATTGTAGCCTCTCTCAGAAATATAATTATACCACCTGCTCTAATAACTGCCTGCTTTTATATCCTTTTTTGGCAAATGTGCTGCTTTTGGATACTTCAATGTCTTCTTGAAAATCACTCTATTTTTACCACCAGACTTTATGTATACTATATCCAACAGAGGTCACAAGTCTGTCCTCTCCTGTTCCAATGTCTTTTTCAAAACTCACTGGAATTGTTTGTTCTTCTTCCTCAAAATTTCAGGGTTCTTCACCATTCTTAGCACCATTTACTTTGTTCAATATGATACTTATTTCGTTCACTGGTTATTTCTAGTTCAGGTTTCTCGTATCCTTTTCCATTTTTTTAACGTATAAATGAGGATCTAGTCATCAATTAAACAATCAGTTAATTAACTAGTCAATATTCCTTATATATTTACCATACTTAGTCTTGAGGCTATAGTAGAGAATGAGAGAAATATGTCCCTGTTCTCATAGAGCATGTGGCACAAAATATGTATTGGCAAGTCACTCTTTTTTTACAAATTATCATAAAACTTACCTAAAGATACACACATTTGCCAGTAGTTAGGAATATGCGACTTAAAAGAACATGATACAATTTTTACTTGTCAGATCAGAAAAACAGTAAACTGGTAGACTTTTGAGTTGATACAGATATACTCAAAGGGCATTCTCAAAACTGGTTGTGGATGGACACCATAGCAAAGCTTTTAGAATGCTAACTTGGCAGTATTTTTTTTTTATTTTTTAGAGAGGTTTTTACTATAGGGTGCATGCACTCGCCAGAAAGACAGAGACAGAGAGACAGAAACAAGAAATCACCCCCCGGGGGGGGATGGCCATGCTGCAATCCCTTCTCCTCCATTCTGAATTCATGTTTTCCACATAGCTATTCTGGGAACATACTCCAACACTTGCTTAGATTTCCAAAGATGCATGTAGAAAGGTATGTGTTGCTATATTGTTTGTAAATAAATAAATAAATAAACACTTAGAAATAGTATAAGCTTCCACTAATCTGTAAGTGATGAAATCATGGCACTTTGATACATTGAGATGTTATACAAATGTTAAACAGGATGAGAGAGAATCCACATACATGTAAAAATCATAAAACACCACTGGTTTGGTAAACAATGAAACTAGAGGAGTAGTTGCATACATGCACACACACACACACATACATTCAGCATGTTTTTTAAACTGCCAGGACCAGGACTCAAACTGCACAGTCATCCATGCGGCATATAGCCACCTTAACCTCGAGGCCACCTGCTGATTCCAGCACCTTTTTTTAAATATCTGAAATATTTTATTTTTAAAATGAAAGGATAGGGCTGGCAGATGGCATGGTGGTTAAGGTCACTGGACTCCTACATGGTTTGAGTCCCAGACCTGATGGCTTGCTTTCTCACATTCTCTCTCTCTCTTTCTCTTGCTCTGTCCCTCTCTGGTCAAAATTAAATAAATAATAAGATTAAATAAAATAATTCTTAAAAAAAAGAAAAGTTATACTAAGGAAAAATATTCATTATGAAAAAAACTATGCATGAACTTCAAAATTTTTCACCCAATAAATTGTACTTTCATTCCGTTTCTCCATTAACTTTATGAGACCTCTCTGTGGGGACTTCAAAATAAAATAGTAAAACATCTTCAAGACGCATGGCTGGCTAGGTTTTAAAAAAGTCATAGAATAATACATAATATGATACTATATTTGAAAGAAAATAAAAACTGAGGGGAAAGAAGAAGACAGATATAAACACACAAGACAGATATGTGCAAACACAATGTAAATCCAGAGGTTATGGCCATAAGAACACACACCCGATTGTTAATCATAAATATTTGAGGCAGTGAAGTGGAAGGTAATGGGAGATTTCTTCACTTGGGGTATTACTGGAACTTTATAAGAATCTGTATGTTAATGTATTAGTTATTCAAGTGAAAAATAAGGCACCATTAGTCTGTCCCCTATGAATGCCATCTGCCCTTACACTTCTGGCACATTCCCAAATCTTCTGACTTCACCCTATTCTTGCCACATAAGTCATACATGAGAGCATTAATTTTTCCAAGCAGTTGAGTGGTAGCTCTGCTCTAAACAGAAAACAAACAAACTCACTGACCCAACAATAGGCCTGACCAAGGAATGTCAGGTTAGCTCTAGGCATGTTTATTAATTTGTTCATTGAGCCTTTCTCTTCTTTTTATTTTGGAGAGGTTTTTGCTATAGGGCATGTGTGCTCACCCGAAAGACAGAGACAGAAAGACAAAAAGTGAAAAATCCCCTCCCTCAGGGGGGATGGCCACACCGTGATCTCTTATCCTCTATTCTCCTCTCGGGATCTTGGGCACGCATGCAAATGTGCCCAGCGTGAGTTTAAGCTGCCAGGTCCAGGACTTGAACCACAGTTGGCTACATAGGAGTCCAGCAACATAGCCATTAAGCCAACTACTGGTCCCTCATTGAGCCTTTATCACTTCAATTCAATTGTTTGTATATTCATTCAGTAGGCTATTTGAGAATTCACTCTATTTCAGGCACTGAGAACAGACGCCAGGCATAGTTTCTTCTCTGAGGTTGCTCAAAAGCTACCAGAGGTGACAGAGATGACTTCAGTAACTACATATATGTGGGGTCTTCAAAAAGCTTATAGGTGAAGTGTACTACGCTTTATGAGAAAATTATGCAAGGATTTCAAATTTTCACACCAAAATAAGCTAGTACTTTAATTCCATTTTCCATTTATCTTTTAGAAGTTTCTTCATATGTAAAATTATAATTCTTATGGATTTGATAAAAGGAGGTACAGTGGTAGCATTCCTCCTGCTGGGAGATCTGAAAACAATTTTCTGAAGAAGTGATAACTACAATGCAATTTAAAGGAAGAAAAGGAATTGACTAATAAAAAGGCAGAAAATGTTGGGCAATAAGTCTGGAAGTGCAGCAGTGAGACTTCCATGACTTAGTCCAACAGCGGAAAGATCAATGTAGCTGGGCTGCAGAGAGTCAGGGGACCCATGACAGGTGAAGCCAGCAGGGTCAGATGAGTGCAGGGGTGGAAGCTGTGCCAGCTATTTATTAATAGGTCTGATCATCACTTCAGTGGGAAGGTTGGCATTGAGTGGGTACATAATCAGATTTGCATTTTAATTTGCTTT
>NW_006159703.1:4491009-4512314 GCF_000334495.1 Tupaia belangeri chinensis
GAAGAAAGAACAAGGTTTTATTTTCTTTCTTTTTTTTTAAATTTTTTGCATGGCTTTAGTATTTGAAAATGTTATTCTTGAGTTGATCCCATAGCCTAGTGGTTAAGAGAGCTGGGTCCCGCATACCTGATCTCATATTATACAAATACCAGGATTGGCAGCTTGAAAACATGCAAGGCATGTGTGCACGTGTGCCTTAAAACCCACCAGGACAGAAAAATGGAGGAGAAGGGACTGAAGCATAATCCTGCCCCACTGGGGATGTTTTCTCTCTCTCCCTCTCACTGTCTTTCTTTCTGTCACTGGTGAATGCCTATGTTCTCTGGCAATTAAAAACAATGTACAAGTATTATTCTTGTATGTATGTCAGCCAACCTAACTAGAACACGGTTCTTAGTGGAGGGGGTACACCACCTTGGGGCTGTTTGAGTATTTAAGAGACATTGGGGTATAGTTATGACTGAGGAGCACTACAGATATTAAGGCGGAGGGCAGATAGGTGACACATTACAATATGAGGGACAATCTCTCATAAGAAAAATGCTGACCCAGACAGATTCATGTACTTTGGATGCTGCTACTCAGCAGGCTGGGTCCATAGGGGAGGCCTGGTTTTGTTTCTCAGCTCACCCTAAAAAGCCAAGTGCAGCGGTTTGCACATGCAGTCCCTATAAATCTCACACTTAAACCTAAAAGAAAAATAAGATTCCACTATGATTTTAGAATGTCCTACCACCATCTGTGTTTGTGAAAATTTCTTTTATAAATATGTAATCTAGAACTTAACTCCTTTTACATATAAATACAAAGGTGTTTTGCATGGCAATTTATATACACTAAATGAAAGGAAGATCAGAACAAGTATTTACTGCAGGTCACCTATAGTCACTCATGGTATTGGAGTTGCCAACACAACAAGCCTGTGTTACACTGTGTCAGTAGTTGTCACGACCATGGTGATTTAACATACAAGTGCACATATGTGATTACTTTATTGTGTGTTCTTCTGTAGACCAACCAGAGCATTTTTAGATTCAGTATCACTTATCTCAAATGCTTGGGACTAGAAGTGTTTTGAATTTTGGACTTCTTTGCAGATGTTGGAATATATACATATACATAATGAGATATCTTGGGATAAGATCCAAGTCCAAATGTGAAATTCATTTATGTTTCACAGATCCCTTATGCACATAGTCTGAAGGTAATTTTCTACAACATGGTATTTTCATATTGCAATGTTTTGATCATGACCCATCACATGGGATCAGGTCTTGAATGTTCTACTTCCAATGTCATATTGCTATTCAAAAAACTTTGAATTTTAGGGCATTTCTTATTTTGGATTTTCTGATTACAGTTACTCAACACATGTAATGAAATATATAGTATTTTATTATAAATCTTTTTATTTTTATTGCTTCTTTGTCTTCTAGTTAAGGTATTATGTTGATATTTTTAAATTGTATGTACACAGTTTATATGACTCATGAATTCCATTTCAGTAAATTAAAAAAGTACTATGAAATATTTGTTTTAAAAATGAGGAGAGTAGTGGTTGGCCTACGAGAGTGGAGAATTGGTCTAGAAAGGTATAGTGGCTTTCAAGAGCATGGCTATGCTGTTATCTTGAACTTGAAGTGTCTTGTCTAAAGTGAATGCACTGGAGTGTCCTGATTTATCAGTCCTGGACATATGCAATGAGAGAAATTCAGTGAATACAATGGTTGGAGAGAATAACGCAGCAACATCAGCACACTACTTCTCTAAACAAGAAAATTAAAAAGATCTGGTCCAGTTTCAAGCTTTTCCTCACTCACAGTCCTGACGCATTTTTAACAGCTGTAATACACATCTTCCATAAAAAGCTCTATTTCATTATCTGATGAATATCTAATTTGACAATATTTGCAAATCAAGTTTGTAGAATTCTGTTGTGTTTGTGTGAGTGTGTCTGTGTGTTGTTCTTTCTCAGAATAATTTATGAGGGAGAAATGCTTCCATGTGCTAGAAACTGCTGAGATAGAGAAATTAATTTTGTGGGTAGCCTGCAAATAAACGCTAGGTTGCAAGATGTAATGTAATGTAATGTAATATAATATAATAAGAGTGTCCCCTCGGGATTGACTGTGGCAGATTTCCAATCCCTCAGGCCTCTTTGGTTTCTCTGCTTTAATAATAATGGAATAAAGAATAGTTATTCTCATTATGAGTGCCATTGTATACCAGGAAGAGCGCTGTTTTTCACGCATTAACTTGTTTTTATTGTCACAACAAGCCTATTGCAAAACTTTGGCAAAAATGTTTAAAAATCCCATCCTCCAGCCATAATTTCCTAACTCTAGAAGGTTTTCCTCCAGCCCTCTGACTCCAACAATTCTTTGAATCTTTCAGGATATTTGTCCCATTGATACTAACATTTTTTTTTAACTTTCCCTTACCCTCCTCACCTGACTGGTGGTAGGATCTTAAAGATATCATAAATGCTAAAGATTCCACAAGCCTAAGGATACTCTGATCATTGTCCTGGATAATGCTAATCCAGTAATACTCAAAAAAGTCTAAACAGCCAGAACCGAAAAAGTTTTAGAATTATCTCCTGCCTCACGAGTAGAACAGTTGAAAAAATGGAAATTTCAGTTTACAGTCCAAAGGGCTCAGAGCGGCTGACATAGCAAATGTCAATCTCTGAAACACTGTCACATAGCTCTCAAAGTGTGTGTGTGGGCCCAGTGAAAGAAGATACTGGAAAGGAGAATTCAGTTTGAACTAAGAGAAAATGACAAATACTTTTCTTCTTGTATTGCAACTTCAAATGCACAGCTAGCATGCCATATTAAGCTTTCTAAGAATGGGTTTTCAATGATTATTGTGTCAGTTAAAATGGACCAAATTATATTTTGGTTAACAAAGAGACACTAACCCTCAGTATTTTAAAACAACAAAAGTTTCTTTTTCCCTCATGTGTCCATTGTGGGTTGTCGTTGTAGGAGACCCTGCTATCACATTTATTCAGAGACCCAGACTGATAGGCTGTTTGCCATCTTAGATGTTGCCAGTTGCCATGCCAAAGGAAAATAGAACATGGGGTAGGGGGGAGAATGTGTGTGTCACAGACTGGTAATAAATTTCCCAGCCTGGAAGTGACTCACATTACTTGCACTCAACAACTCACTAGTCAGAACTAGTCAGAGGGCTCTACCCAGCCATAAAAGATCTGGAAAGTTCAAATCCACATGTGTCCAGGAGAGGACAGTGAACAGCATGGTGGGCACTGCTGAGTTCCAGGTAAGGCATGCTGGCCATTTAGTTGGTACTTCTCATTCTTGTCCTGCCCTAATCATCGGAACTGCCTACAAAATCTCACAATGGAGTAAGCTCCCCAAAACCAGTAATGCAGGCAAAGACTGCAGGTTAATGACGCCATAGAGGCTATCCCTTTTCCTAATAAGGTAATAATTTTTCATTTGCCAAAGGGTATGTGTGTTCACCAGAAAGAAAGAGACAGAGAAATAAAGAGAAAGAGAAAGTGAAAAAGCACCTTTGTGGGGAATAATAAAGCTATATTCCCTTCTCTTCCATTTCTCCCTTCTTTTAGGATTTTGGGCATGCAAGTGCCTGGCATGTTTTTTAAGCCACAAGGTCTGGGACTTGAACTGTGTGGCTGGTTACGTGGGATCAAGCTGCCTTAACCATGAAGTCACAGGCAGGCTAGAAGCCCACAGTTTTAAGTTTCCACCTGGGTCCCTTACCACACAGAATAAACGAAAGTAGGTAATATGTAATCCTTCACTAAATGCACCATATATTTAGAAAGAAAAAAATAGTTTTCAAACAACTCAATGCCCAGGTGCTAGGGTGAATCGTATTCATCTGAGACAAACAGATGAATGGGCTGACCATTAAACTGCTTCTTGCTCCTCTTCCCCACAAAGGAGTCAATCACATGAACTCTTTCTATGACAAGAAGTGATTATCAGAAAAATCAAACTTAAAACCAAAGGAAAGAAATTCCACTGGGAGAAGCCCCTATTTCAAAATTCATGGTGCTACCATTTCTTTGTAAAAGTCAGAATCTGGCTCTCAGCTCCCTGTGCACCTGTCGATGGGACAATAGGCAGCTAGTGAGAAAATGCCCTGCTACTCACTTGAGACCATAGCAGCCAGTTAGACTAATTAGAAATTGACAAAACATCTAGAAACTCTGAAGAAAGGGGAAAATATGCTGTAAGGGCTTCCCTTCCCAAGCACAGATAATAGATTTCAAAAATTAGTATCTGAATTCAACCTTCGGTTAACAGACACTTTCCTGACTAATCCACATAATTCAGAAGTTCGGATTATCATTGCAATTGCTTTCAGATACAGAAATGAAGACTAGAAAAAGATTAATTTGGCCCAGCTTTGGCAGCACAGGCACTCATTACAACACCAGAAGCCATATGGTCCACTGTGGGTCAGATCCCTGGCCTGGTTGACCTGAAACACATCAGGATCCCACATGCATGTCCAATTCTGATGAGTCAGAGAACTGGGGAAAGAGGATAACGGGGTAATGGGACCTCGGTGAGGTGACTGTCTCTCTCTCTCCCCCATATGTACATATGCACTATCATGAGTAACCAAAATAATTTTAAAAAATAGAATAACTTCATTCATTCCTTTTCAAAGTGAGTTCATATCTGTGGTACACAGGAAAGTATCCTGAATGGGCTGTACCAAAAACTGATCCTAATCTTTCAAAGCTGACACCATATCACCAGGACTTCCTTATTGCCAGGATTGGTGATGGAGTATTGGGTTTGAGGGACCATAGTTAATGGTAAATGGTACTTTATATGTTCTGAGGGAAATCATTTATCTCTGACATTCTACATTAAGTCAAATTTCCACCCACAGAAGCGTTCATTTTACTCTTTAAATTGTCAAGTGACATAAAATAATTTTCTCTGGTTTCTGCTGCTAAAATGTCCTTATAGTAGAGCTACTTATAAAATCCCAAGAGAATGCAAACATTATAGGATAACTACTGAGTATGTTTACATAAGAGTCAACCACCAAGCACCTAGAAAATGAGCCAAACCATCTGTAGATAAAATGGCTCAGTGACTGATTGACTAACCTGTCTATTTAAGAAGAGCATCTGTGTGCTTCTCCTCTTTGTCACCAGCTCTATCTGCCTCTTCTCCCTAGCTCGAGGCTAATACAGCCTCCTACCAACCTTTAATTCTGGGGTATTGCCCTTTTTAAAAGGAGGGCTAGCATCTATAAATCATAAAGTCTACACCTGAACTCAGTCTGGCCCCAATCTGTTTAGCTGCACATTAGTCCAGGATGAGTTCCTTTCTTTTCCTGTACCTGATTTATTTCTCCTCACCTCCTTTCCCCCCTTCCCAAACTCTTCCCACCTCCATCTTTCTTTATTTCTAACTACATGGGTAAGACATGAACACATTCTTATTGTTAACAAAATTGGATTCACAATAATTAATGTCTGGCATGGCCATATGTAGACAGAGATCTGGAATAACAGGGTTTCTTATGAACTGCTGGTAGGAACATAACCATGATGGGGAGGATTTGGGTACTACTTAGTAAAGATGTGTGCACCCTACAACTGCTCCTAGGCACACAACCTAAAGTAATTCACACATGTGAGTTTCCAACTGTGGGAGCCAGAATTTAGAATTCAAACCTCAGTGTGGGATCCAACTTCCCTAACCAATAGGCTATGGGGCTGGCCTCCAGGAGATATGCTTATTTACAAAATAATTATATTTGTAAAACACTATATGTTATCTACATGTTCATCAACAGAAGAATCAAAAACCAAATTCTATATAGGAGTGAAAAGTTTTAAAATAGATAAATATCAATATTGATTATGTTTTTAAGAAGTGTTTGCCTTAGAGCATGTGTATTCACTGGAGAGAGACAGAAGCAGTGAGAGAAAAAGTGAGAAATCATCCCCCCATGGGGGGATGGCCGTGCCATAATCCGTTCTCCATTCTCCTTCCTGGATCTTGGGCATGCATGCACATGTCCCCAGCATGAGTTTTAAGCCACCAGGTCCAGGACTTCTAGTCTTTTAAAAAGCAAGTTGTAGAATAATATATAAAGTATATTATTTATGTGCTATGATTTGAATGTGTACTCCAAAGTTCATGGGTTGGAAACTTAATCTCCAACATAAGTGTTGCGAGGTGGGATCTTTAATAGGTAACTAGGTTATGAGAGCCTTATCCTCATGAATGGACTAATGTCATTATTATGGCAACAGTTTAGTTATTGAGGAGTGGTACTGATAAAAGAATGATATTGACCCCTTTCTATTCTCCCTCTGTCATATGTACACACGTGTGGACACATGCACATGCCCTCTGCCTTTCCACTTTCCACCATGAGATGACTCAGAAAGAGGGCTTTCTCCAGGTGTGAGCCCCTCAACCTTGGACTTCCCAGCCTTCAAAATGTATGAAATAAATCTCTAGGGACAGGCGGTGGTGCAGCAGTAATGCAACAAGACCCACTTGGTAAAGGCCCTAGGTTCAATACTCAAGACCTTCCTGGACATGCCAGGCATGTTCACACATGTGCCCATGATCCAGGTCAGTTGAGACTGGAGGTGGAAGATGCTACTGGGAGTGCCTGCCAGCCTATCTGTCTAATCCTCTTTCTCTTTCTCATGGAAGAAATATATAAACAAACTTTAGAAAAAAAGACATCTGACTAAAAAAGAAAGAGAGACAAAAAGCAAGAAATCACCCCCCCCAGGGGGGATGGCCATGCTGCAATCCCTTCTCCTCCATTCTCCTCTCGGGATCTTGGGCACACACGCACATGCACCCAGCATGAGTTTTAAGTCACCGGGTCCGGCACACGAACCGTGGTCAACTACATGGGAGTCCAGTGACATAGCCATTACGCTAACTGCTGGTCCCTAAATAAAATAATTCTTAAAAAAAAAAAAACACTACCAGTCTCAGGTATTCTGTTGTAGCAACATAAACTAAGACAAGGATTAAAGACATAAAAAATATTAAACATTATTTGGAATACATGCTTTAAGTACACAAAGCACTAAATAAATGCATGAGAATGATGATTACTCTTAGTGAGTAATTTCTTCTGTAGGGAGAAGTGTAGGGATATAAACGGGAAGGGGTAAGTTGTATTCTCCAGGCCTTATTTTCTAAATTAGATGATGAAGATGTGTTCCATTATACGATGTGCTATTTTGTTAGTTTCATCAATTTCTTAAGTTGTAAACACTCTAGGCAAACAAAATGTAATCATTGTAAATGATCTTAAACCTCATGTTGGGCACTACTGGACACCTAATCCCAGGCACACTTCAGAGGTATCTACTGTTAGTAGCTATTAGTTTTTCTTTTTCCTAATCAATAATATAGCATCTTTTGAACAAGTATATCTCTTCTTTTTTAATGATAGCGTGCACACACACACATGAGACAGAGACAAATATAGAGCAGCGAATAACCCTTAACAGGATCTCATCATGTCATGATCTTCTTTTGCCAGCCTCCCAGTTCATCAAGATCTTGGTTAGCGGTGTGCATACCTGGTCTGTTTTTCAGGCAGACCCACAGATCTGAGCCTGTGTTTGGCCATGTGGTGGCCAGCACTGCAATTCAGTATGTTACGGAAACACGGCAGAACCTGTGACAATGTTCAGCCTTCTAATTCCTGCACACCAAGTTCTGTTTGTCCAAATTCCAGGCATTCTTCTCCCACAGGATAATTTCTTAAACTCACTCAGAGCTGTCAGTTCCTGCCAAGCTAATTTGGCAACTAGAGAAATACACTCAACTGCATATATATCACCATTTTTTCTTTAAATTAAGCCTGAGGGAATGGGCAACCTACTCCTTTTTCACATTAATTCTGGTGATTTTTATATTAAGTTTCACAAAGAATATGTAATTTTCAAGCAATTTATTTTTCTCATAGCTTTCAAAGTTTACTCCAAATTCATCACATCATTTATGTATATTTTATACTTGCACTTAGCAATTTAAAATATCTAAGCGTATTTCTCACCTAATATAAAAGTTGAGATTTACATAATTCCCCAGTATAAGAGAGATTCAGAATGAGAGCTTTGGAGTCAGCCAGACCTGAGTTCAATTCTTAGCTCTGCCATGGGCTACTTCAATGTAAATATATTAGTTTTCTATAGCTAGGCAATAATTACCACAAATTTAGTGAATTAACCCAACATCTACTCATTAGCTCACAGTCTGAGCATGTAACTGAGTTCTCTGCTCAGTGCTAAAATCAAGGTGTAGACAGGACTCTGCTGATCGCATTTAGATCTCAGAATTTCCTTCCCAGCTCACATGTTGCTGGCAGAATCCAGTTTCCTGTATTTGTAGGATTGACTGTTCCCCTCAGCCCCCACTTCTCTTACTGCTGTCGGCGAGGGCCACTCTCAGCTCCTAGAAACAGCCCTCATTCCTTGTGATCTGGTCTCCTCCTCTGTCTTCAAAGACAGCATAAGATTTTCCCCTCACACCAAATCCATCTTGAGCTTCAAATCTTTGGCTTCCCTTTTACCTCTAAATCCAGATATAAAAGGCTCACAGATTTAGTCAAATTTACCTGGATAATAGCCTTATTTCACTCAGCTGATGTGAGACCTTTAGATCCGCAAAATCCATTCACAGTAGCATCCAGATGAGTGATTAAATAATTAGAAAGACTGAGCCCATCATGGAGCAGGAAATGTTGGTGGACATCTTAGAATTCTGCCAGTCATGAGACACTGGATGCCCACAGAGTCAACTGCAGTTCATGTCTCAGGCCTGGCAGCTTAAAACTCATGCTGAGCACCTGTGTTCATACCCCAGATCCTGAGAGCAGAATGGAAGAGAAGGGATTGCAATAAGATCATTCCCCTTAGGGGGTGATTTCTCCCTTTCTGTCTCTTTGTTTCAATCTGTCTCTCTGGAGAGCACACACACCCTATAGCAAAAATCTCTCTTTAAAAAAATAAAAGAATTCTGCCACTCACACCAAGTCATCTTGGCTTTATGAGCCTTAGCTATAAAATAGGAGAAATGGTGCTCACTGCAAAAAAAGTCATTTGGATACAGAGAAACAGCAACAAAAGCTTCCAACTACTGACTGTGCTCAGAAATTAGGCTCCCTGTTTTCATTTCATTTCATCTTCCTGGCAACCTTTGTTTTTGTTTTAGTTTAATTCAGATACAGTTGGTATTTAAAAATCTGCTATACACACACACACACACACACACACACACACATATATATATATATATATATATATATATATACTTGGGCAAGGATGTACACGTGCCTGGCATGAGTCGAACTGCAGTCAAGTCCAGCAGTGTAACCATTACGTCATCAGCTGGTCCTTTTGTGTTTTGAGACAAAGGTAGATTTGCATGCAGTTTTCCGAAATAATGCAGTGTGTATCCCTAGTTGTAATATCTTGCCAAAAGACAGCACAAATTTATACCCATGACATCGATACAATCAAGATACAGAAATTTCCATCACCGCAAAGACCCCTCCCGTTGCCTTTTCAGATCCAGGCTTCATTCCTCTGTTCGTCTTACCTCCTGGCGAGCACTAATCTGTTCTCCATTTCTGTAATTGTTTCATTTTGAAACCGTTGTATACGTGGAATAATAAAGTGGGTAACTGTTTTGGGATTGCTTTTTTCTCTCTGCATATTTCTCTGGATTCATCCAGATTGGTGCTTGTATCTGTATTCATAATTCCCTCGTATTGCTGGGCACTATTTCATGGAAAGGACGTACCACAGCTTGTTTAACCATTCACCCTTCGAAATACATCTGGGTTGCTTCTAGGGTTTTTGCTAGTATGAGATAAACTGCTATAAATATTTGGTTGCAAAGTTCTGGGTGAACCCTGGTTTTCTGTTGTGTGGAATATATACCCAGAAATGCAATTGCTGGCTATAAAATCATTTAATTTTTAATTTTTATATGTTTAAGAATTGTCAAATGTTTTTCCAGAACAGCTGTCCTGTTTTCCATCTCTGTCAGCAATGTATGCATGATCCAGTTTCTCCATATCCTTGCCAGCATTTGGTGATATCACTGGGTTTTGTTTATTTATTTTAGCCATCCTGGTAGGAATGTTCTCATGGTGACCATTCTGATAGGTAAGCTCTAGCTGTGGTTTTAACCTGTACATCGTCTTCAGTGAAATATTTCTCCACAGCTTTTGCCCATCTTCTAATTGGATTGTTGATTTTTTTTATTATTTGTTTTTATTTTTAACATTAATATGCTATACATCATTACAGTATACAAAATGAATTTTTCATCCAAAATACATTGTCTGTTGGCTCAGTCAAGTACATCAACATATGTGTTATCAACAAACAATTTTCCATTTCTTATGTCTTGTATATTTTGAGTTTTTTCTCTTTTTTTGCCATCCTTGATTCCCTATCCCTAACCCTCTGCCCTGTCCAACCCTCCTCCCATTGTCTCTGTTATCCCTGTTTGCTTTCTATGCCTATCCCCCCCATTTAATTGATTTGCTAATGAACTTAATTTGTCTAAATATTTGCAATAGCAAGCACAGCTGATATTTACATACACAAGAACCCATGTCTGACTTTAGGCTTTTCTGTACATGGTCTGCTGAGTTTGGACATATATTATTTACACTTGTGTTACCACCCCCACAATCCAGATAATAAACATATCCATCACCTCCAAAAGTCCCTTTGTTTTCTTTTCTAATGAGATCTATCCTACCAGCAAACAGTAAATGCATTATACATTACAGGGTCAATGACACCTTAACACTATATTAACTGTAGGCACTATTTTGTATAGCAGGTCTCTGGAACTTACTCACCATGTACAGCCAATTGCATACTCACTGAACAACAGCTCCCCCTAACTCCCTCTCCTCATCCCTTGGTAACCACCATTCTGTTGTCTACTTCTACACCTTTGACTATTTTAAATGGCTCACATAAAAGGAAACATGAAGTGTTTATCCTTCTGTGACTGACTTATTTCACTAGGCATAGCGTCTCCTGGGTTTATCCATGTTGTCACAAATGTAGAATGTCCTTTTTAAAGGCTGAATAATATTCCATTGTAAGTGTGCATCATATTTTCTTTACCTATTTTTTCTGTTGATGAGCATCTGGATTTTGACTATTGTGAATAATACTGCAATAAACAGGAGAGTGGAGACATCTCTTCATGATCCTGACTTCTGTTGTTTGGAATATATACCCAGAAATGAGATTGTTGGCTATAAAATCATTTAATTTTTAATTTTTTGAGGAACCTCCATCCTGTTTTCCTTAGCAGCTACACCATTTGACATCCTCAGGGATTCCAGTATCTCCAAAACTTCACTAACACTTGTTAGCTTCAGTTCTGTTCATTTTTATAATAGCTATACTAATATGTGTAAGGTAGTGGTTCTTTGTGCTTTTGATTTGTGGTTCCCTGCTGATTAGTGATGTTGAACATCTTTTGTTAGCCCTGTTGGGCATCTGAATGTCTGCTTTGAAGAAATGTTTATTAAGGTCCTTTGTCCATTTTTATATTGAGTTATTTGTTTTTCTGCTATTGAGTTGTAGGAGTTATGTGTTTTAGAAAATAACCTATTACCATATGTATGACTAGCAAATATTTTCTCTCATTCCACAAGTTGCCTATTTACTCTGTTGTTTTCTTTACTATGGAGAAACTTTCTAATTTGATGTAGTTTCACTTACTAATTTTTATGTTTCTTGCCTATACTTCTGGAGTCATATCCAAGAAATCATTGCTGAGAATAATGTCAAGATCTCACTATGGGGATTGGCAGGTGATATGATGATTAAGGTGCTGGACTCCTTAATCTGACTGAGGTTCAGGTCCTGGACCTGGCAACTTGCTTTCTCACTTTCACTTTCTCTCTCTGTGTGTCTCTTTGGTCAAACAACAACAACAAAACAAAGACAAATCATAATAATAAATAAATTTAAATAAATAGTTATTTTAAGAAAAGATCTTATCATGGAATTTCACTGATAATACTCACAAACACTTATAAATCAAATAAATTTAAAGAAATAGTTATTTTAAGAAAAGATCTTATCATAGATGTTCACTGATAATACTCACAAACACTTATAAATACCAGTTGCCATCATCATCACCATCACTGCCACCATCACCGTCATCATCAGCATCATTTTGTACTGGGCAGGACAAACTCAAAAGCATTCAGTAACACCTACCACTTACCTGCTCTTCACCCAGGTCATGCAAAAACCATGATGATAAGCAGTTTGCAAGATGTTTCTGGGGAACTGCTATTCCTGGAAAGCTGCCTGGTCACTTTTTTTTTTTTTTAATGCCCCAGGAGAGGCTTCTGTTGAAGCTCTCGTTCTGGAACCCACAACATCAGAATCCAGAAGCTTCCAGTCTCTTAACACCAACTTAATGGTGGAATTTGCATAGCCTAGTGCAAAATGAAGCCCTTTTAACATTTACATTTGATCTTTGTTTTCTGGTTACACAGATTCCCTTATCTCATTTTACCTGTTATTTGTTTTAAAGATTTTCACCCCAGTTTACCAAATTTTTAGTGGAGATGAGAGGTGTTTAAAAGCACTTTCAAATCTCATAACAGCATATAAAAATTTCTGTGCCCGCTAAACTAACACTCTACATTCTTTTCAAATAGAAATCTGTAATCATCATAAAAGGGTCAGGTCGGGTAATTCTCAAAGAGGCTTTAGACTTCATCTGTTACAAATGCCTCACTTTACTTCTGAAAAAAACTGAGCACACAGAAAGGAAAGGATTTACTTAAAGTCATAGGTTAATGACACAGTCAGGACCACAGGGACATCTAGCCCAGTCCTTCAGCACTGCACCCTTTCCAATTATCTGTCTCCAGTTGGCATCTAGTTTATAATCTCCAAAGCTCTGCTTAATGACTAACTTCTTTCATTCTGTACATACATGTGTGTGCATATTAACATATCATGCACATGTGTTCACATATTAACACCCAAACAAGTTATTGTGACGTGCAAATAGTTCATCATAGCTTAAAAGTACTCCTGGGCTATCAGAGATTCTGTGATGATTCAATGGGCAGGCTATTTGACAGGACTGTAGACACTGATCACTACTTCTCAAGAGCCATTTGCATCTTCCTCCTGGGTGAGAGACCCCAGTTTTCTTTGGGGACGCCAACATGCCTTGCTCCAACAAACTACACTCTTTTCTAAGCTTTCCTGTTTCAAGATATAGTTTTGGCCAATGAGATATGAGCGGGAATGGCTCGGAGACTGAAGAAGACTTTTGTTCTTGTAAGCAAAAGGATGGGCATTGATGGCATCATCCCTTTTCCTTTCTTCCTCTGGAGCAAGAATTTTATATCTTCAGCAATGACAGCCATCTCGAAGTCACATAAGTGACAACCAAGTGGAATGTCAGAAGGTCCCTGGAGCTTTGAGATCACTGACCTGCCACACCAATCCACACCAATTCAGGATTATTTGTACTTTTTTTTTTTTTCAATTTGAGAGAGAGATTTTTGCTATAAGATGCATGTGCTCACCAGACAGACAGAGAGTGACAGAGAGACAGAAAGCAAGAAATCACCCCTCAAGGGGGGATAGCCATACCACAATCCCTTTTCCTCTAGTCTTCTCTTGGGATTTTGGGTACACTTACACAGGCACTTGGTGTGAATTTCAAGCCTCTGGGTCCAGGATTTAATCCATAGTTGGCCATGTAAGAGTCCAGCACCTAAATCACTACACCATCTGCTGGTACCTATTTATACTTATTTTTCACAAGAGCAGTAATGACAAGAGCAATATTATAGTGCTTAAAGGCATTGCCTGAGACAGGCCTGGATTTAAGTCCCACCTAGCTGACTGACAATGAAAAATGACCTAATTCCTCTGAATGTCAGTTTTCCTAAGTCACAGGATTTATTTAAATATTAAATAAAATAATGTACATAAATAACTTATAATGGTGCCAGACACACATGAGGGGGAGCCTTCCAAAAGTTCATGAAAAGAGTATTATAAAACCATTTTACACATGGATTTCAAAACTTTTGCACCCAAATAAACTTGTACTTAAAATAGATTTTTCCACAAACTGGAAGTCTCCTGTATGGTAGCCCAGTTAAATTCAGGATCTACCTCTGAAATTATTTATTATTATCCAGTATGAATCCAGGGTATGTATACAGAATCTACCTCATTCGTCAGCAAACAACATGTGTTATACTCACACTTTTATAGCTAGATTGGTCATGGAAGGCACAAATTACTAAAACAAGATTAATTAATATTTATCAGAGATTGTTTTAGAATCCTAGAATGCTAAAGCTAGAAATGTTGCTTAATGTTTAGCCAACAAATATTTATTGCTTGCCAAATATATGTTTAAAGGGATGCGAGACATTGTAGACCTACGAGTATATCAGCCAAATAAGATCGCTGTTCTCACGATGTTTGTCTTCAGTAGGAGCATTCCTGAAAGTATATCTGATATTACCATCTTATTTTATAGCCCTGAGAAGTTAAATGACTTACAGATGTATCCAGATCACACGGCTGTTGGTGGTAGACGTTGTAGTAAAATCTGAGCCTTCTGAGTCCCGTTGCATTGATCTTTTGTCTATATCATGATAGCCCTGGTTTAAAATCTTGTATACCAACCCAAGGTATTCCTTGCTATCTGTTGCGGTGACTGAGAAACAAAATCTGATCTCCAACTTCCCCTTCATTTCATACTCCTCTCTCCCATTCCATTATGCTCCAGAAAGTGTGTGGTCTTAGTATTATCTCCCCAAACATGCCAAACTAGTTCCTAGTTTTTCTTCCTGTTTGCTCTTCTTCTCTAGTTTTATTTGCATGGCATTCTTTGATCATTTACATCTCAGCTTGAGCACCACTGGCTTTCATTGCCCCCTAAAAGCATCATTCTCTACCCCACCATGTTTTTTTGTTTGTTTGTTTTTAGTTTTTGCTACATCTGCTCACCAGAGAGACAGAGAAAGAGGAAAAGTGAGGTATTACCTCTGGGATAGAGGGCAATGCCACAATCCATTCTCCTCCATTCTCCTCTTGGGATTTTGGATATACACATACACACGCCAGTATGATTTTCAAGCTGCTGGGTTGGCAAGGAGATTATGGTGCTGGATCCCACATTGCAGATCCCTCCATGTTTTCTTTAAAGTTCATATAAGCAGCTGAAATTTGTCTGATCCTTTTCCCTCACATGTTTGTTGCTGGTATGCGTGAGGGCAGAAACTTGTCTGTCTGGCTCTCTGCTGTATCACAGAACTGTGGTTGGGACCAGAGTTGTCAACCAATAGATTTGTCAAGTGAATACTGAGGGAGGTTGTTGGCTCTGGAAATCTGGGCTCCTAAGGCAATCTTGGATAAATATTTGTGAGCTACTGTTGGGCCATTTATGTTGAATGAATGCCTGAATCCTGAAACCTTTTCATATTTAGCTTCATAAGACATAAGAGCAGAAAGCATCATGGAACAAAGTTACTCAACCCTTTCCTGTGAAACAGGAGGGAATTGACAACTAGTGTTTTTCTCAAGGTCTGGTAGACTAACTTCAACTAGTATGTATGCGGAGTGTGGTTGGAGATGAACTCATCACAGGCCACCTCTCCAAAACGCTGGATGAATGTTGGGTGAGACAGCAAATGATGTGACTGTCATGTGGCCGTACCTTGCTCACAGCTCCACTCCCCACTGCCCTCAATCCTATTAAACCTCCTAGGATAGGTACTGAAATTCCATTGCAGATTTCCCTTTCTTTCATCAAGGACTGCACGCTGGTGGCCCTCACACATCAGAGTTTCTGAAACATGTACATGTGAATGCCTTTGAGTAAAGCAGACAAGCTTTGGTCCCCTGCGCTCTTTTTCTCCAACACACACACACACACACACACACACACACACTGCTCCCTATTATCTCACACCTGGCTGCTTCAGAAACATATGTTACCTCCCTGGTCCCCAGAAGCATCTGGGTTTGGTATCTTTGTCTTAGGGCTAACATATGATTTCTCCAGCTACCAGTGGATTTCCATGAGTGAATGATACAGAGCTAATTTTGTGGCATGGACGACAATATTTTGAAGGTACTACATCTGCTCACCAGAGAGACAGAGAAAGAGGAAAAGTGAGGTATTACCTCTGGGATAGAGGGCAATGCCACAATCCATTCTCCTCCATTCTCCTCTTGGGATTTTGGATATACACATACACACGCCAGTATGATTTTCAAGCTGCTGGGTTGGCAAGGAGATTATGGTGCTGGATCCCACATTGCAGATCCCTCCATGTTTTCTTTAAAGTTCATATAAGCAGCTGAAATTTGTCTGATCCTTTTCCCTCACATGTTTGTTGCTGGTATGCGTGAGGGCAGAAACTTGTCTGTCTGGCTCTCTGCTGTATCACAGAACTGTGGTTGGGACCAGAGTTGTCAACCAATAGATTTGTCAAGTGAATACTGAGGGAGGTTGTTGGCTCTGGAAATCTGGGCTCCTAAGGCAATCTTGGATAAATATTTGTGAGCTACTGTTGGGCCATTTATGTTGAATGAATGCCTGAATCCTGAAACCTTTTCATATTTAGCTTCATAAGACATAAGAGCAGAAAGCATCATGGAACAAAGTTACTCAACCCTTTCCTGTGAAACAGGAGGGAATTGACAACTAGTGTTTTTCTCAAGGTCTGGTAGACTAACTTCAACTAGTATGTATGCGGAGTGTGGTTGGAGATGAACTCATCACAGGCCACCTCTCCAAAACGCTGGATGAATGTTGGGTGAGACAGCAAATGATGTGACTGTCATGTGGCCGTACCTTGCTCACAGCTCCACTCCCCACTGCCCTCAATCCTATTAAACCTCCTAGGATAGGTACTGAAATTCCATTGCAGATTTCCCTTTCTTTCATCAAGGACTGCACGCTGGTGGCCCTCACACATCAGAGTTTCTGAAACATGTACATGTGAATGCCTTTGAGTAAAGCAGACAAGCTTTGGTCCCCTGCGCTCTTTTTCTCCAACACACACACACACACACACACACACACACACTGCTCCCTATTATCTCACACCTGGCTGCTTCAGAAACATATGTTACCTCCCTGGTCCCCAGAAGCATCTGGGTTTGGTATCTTTGTCTTAGGGCTAACATATGATTTCTCCAGCTACCAGTGGATTTCCATGAGTGAATGATACAGAGCTAATTTTGTGGCATGGACGACAATATTTTGAAGGTATTGTAGTTGCATAGGATATCAGAGGTAGAAGAATTTCAGAAATAGATGGTCTCACTTCTTTCATTTGATAATGAGGAAACTGAGGCTTAGAAGAGTAGGTGACTTATTTAAGGTCACAAGCAAGTTAGTGGCAGGCTTGGCTGTAGATACCAAGTTGTCTGGTCCAGGGAGGGGATGCTTTGAGGTGATGGGGGTGGGAGGAAGCTGGGCTGGTGGGTGGCAGAATTTCAAGAATGTCGTCAAGCTTTTGCCTGGGCTGAGCCCACCTTTTCCAGGCTTTTCCTCCCCGTAGAACTCTGAAAGGTGGGATGCTCACTCCTCCTACATAATGATACATTTGCGCCTTCATCCTCCTTCACTAATTTGTATCTGTATCTTTTCTGTCACTTTATATAACTAATTACTGTTTACTCTTCCCAGGCAGGTTGTGTGGGGATCTAAACTGTGGGAGAGAATGATGTTCCTTTAGGGAAGCCTTTGAAGAAACAAGACAGTCCCGAACAAAGGGAAACTCAGGCTGCAGAAATTTCTTCTCTTTTCTGGCTAAGGCCCTACACCCTCCCACCCGGGGCTCCAGGGAAAAGTTTTATCCAGAAGGGAAAGACAATAGCTCAGACCCAGCGTCTCTCAGCAGATCAAAGCTGTGGCAGAAAGGCACCCAACGATTTGATTTGTTTCTTCAGCCCCACATTCCTCTCCTGGCCACACCTGCCCCAGGAGGGAATGGCTGCCCTCAGCTTTTCTGCTCCCTGATGCCCTTCTTACTGGACTTAGTGAGCTGAGAGAAAGAAATGAAAACACCAAGTCTTAGAACATTCGGATCTAGTTGTGTATCTACCATCAGTATCGGTTCTCAGTCTCCCCTGTTGAACCATCAGAGCGTTTTGTGATCAGGGGACCAACAAACTTCTCTCAGCGTTTGTTCAATTTAATCTCTGCAACTTAAAAAAATTAAAACAATCCTTCTTTTAAAATGCTTGGGCCCAACAAGTGGTGTGGTGGTTAAAGCTCTGGGCTACCACATGGACAACGGTGCAGTTTGATTCCCAGAACTGGTGGCTTGAAAATCATGCCGTGTGTGTGTGTGTGTGTGTGTGTGTGTGTGTGCACATGTGTGCGCCCACAATCCCAGGAAGAGCAAAAGGGAGTGTGAAGTGGCCATCCTCCCAAAGGGGTGATTCCTCACTGTCACTGTCACTCTCTATCTCTGATGAGCACATGCATCCTATGACAATCCCCACCCTCCCTAAAAAAATTAAAACATTTTTAAATTATGAAATATTTTAAAGAGTCCCCAAAAAGCACAGAACATATTAAACTGCATGGAGCTTACAAGGGTAGAGTAGAAACACAGCCAAACCTGTGTTTACTGGGGAGAAGTTCTCAGGTCTAGGAGCAGGAGAAAGTATGAGGGCAGGGCTGAGAGTTAGACTCTGGGGCGACTTGGAATATGGGGACAAGGAAACAGCAGGTGTCGCTAAAGCCTCCATTCCCTCACCTTCCCCAATCAGAAGTTACCACTACACCTAAAGTCAGTATAGAACATTCACAGGTATGATTTAGTCCTTTGATTACATATGTGTATACATATAAAATATACATGCTTAATATTTTGTAGCATTTTATGTATTTTTGTGTTTATGTGAATAACGGCATCATGTCGGTGATATCCTTTTGAAAGTTCCTTTGTTTCATTCAGTATAATGACTCCGAGACTCATCTGCAGTATACCTGTGGACCGAGTTAATTCATCTGCATTGGAACTGTGGTATATGAATAAATCACAAACTATTCAGTCTCCTAGGAGGGGAAGATCATTTGTGTCCACTGTTTTCCTATCATAAGCAAGCTTCAATAAACAGCCTTGTGTACAAGGTGAAGAGTTTTTCTAGGATAAAAATCTAGAAGAGGAATTGCTCAATTATTGGGTCTGAATTCCTCCATGCTACCGTTCTTCAAAATAGTTACACCACAATTTTGCTAAATATTTAGATGAAACTTATGTCAAATTGCTCTTCAGAACAATTGCACATGTAACCCTTCCCATGAATAAGAGTTCTTGCTTCTTCATATACCGCCAACACTTGGTAGCTTTGATTTATTCATTTTTGCTAATATGGTTGCTATCGAATGGTATCTCATTGTGCGATGGTATTCCCCTACTTTCTTGTAAGTTTATGTAGTGGGTGCCCTATTTATATTGTCATTCAGTTCATTCAATTTTATCTCAAAGAATTACCTTGTTTCTCATTTTCTAGTTGGGTTGTTGGTTTTTTTTTGTTTTGTTTTGTTTTTTCTCTCTTACTATTTTGTAGGGACTCTTTCTATTCTGTTTACTAAGTCTTTGTTGGTTATATACATGACTTATAAATAACTGCTCTAGATTGAGTTTTGTTTTTCTTTTTGTTTCAGTATATTTTGTCATACAGAAGCTTTCGTTTTAATGGGGCCAAACATAAACAATATTTTATTGTTGGATTATATTTTTTGTGCTTCATTAAAGATTTTTTTCCTGCCCTAATGCCAGACTAGAACCTTGTAATACTGTCTCCAATATAACAGACTATTTTCTGCCAGAGTTTTAGTTCTATCTTTTCATTTTCCCAAAGTATCAGTATTATTTTTTTATTTTATTTTATTTGTATAGAACAGCAGAAAAAATGCTTGCTTAGCATTATCCACATGTCCATCAAATTGTTTGCTTAATATTGCTTCATGCATTGTATTTCTATTTTCTGATCCACTTTCCTTCTTCCTAAATTTCACCCTTAATACTTAAATGAGGGACTGCAATGCAAATGCTCTCAGTCTTAATTGAAAATAATCTGTTTCAACATTGATATTGAAATATTTTTGTCTGGACATAGATGCCAAATAAGCAATTGTTTGTATCCTCTTAGCTCCTTTGAAGATAATAGCATTGTATCTTTTGGTCTCTTTCATTGCCCCAAATCTGTAGTGCTCTGCATATAAGCTGCTTCTTCCTTCTGATAACTTTTTGTCTTTCCCATCTTTGATGCTGCATTTGATGTGGAATTTTTCATCTATCATTTTTAAAAAATATTTTCTCTGGAGGCTTGAGCTATGGCCTGGTGACTGAGACAGCCAGATGCCACATGGTCAACCAAACGATTCAAGTCCTGGACCAGAGGCTTGAGAAACACACTAGGTGCATGTACATGCAAGCCCCAAATCCTGAAAAGAGAAATCAAGAAGGGATTGAGGTGTGAGCATTCACCATGGGGGCACATTCTCTTCTCCCTCTCTCTCTGTCTTTCTGTCTCTCTTTGGTATGCCCTCTAGCAAAAAAGCAAAATGAAACAAAGCAAAATAGTTTCTCCTTCATTCATACTCTTTTCTGTGTGTGTGTGTCATACTATATGTATACGTATATTACATTTTCCCTTCTAGCCCCATGTCTTCTTAAACTATTTTTTCTCACAAGAGAGATATTCTCTATGTTTGTGCTACAACTTTACTGATTTCCTCAGTTCAGCCTTTCACTAATCTCTTTAGCTGTAGTTTATGTCACACTTAATCTTCCTTCGAGGATTTTAAATTTCAATTAATGTATTTTTCTTTTTAGGAGTTACATTTGGTTACATTGGATTATTCTTTCTCATAGACTCTCATGAATATCTTATGATTTCAATTTTTTAACTCTTTATATTAATCTTAAACAATTATTTTGTAATCTGTAAAATTAATTTATTTGATGCTCTTGTCATTAAAATCTTGCTGATAGGGGAGTCAGCTGATTCTTACTTAAAAATGGCTTTGGGAACCAGCAGTTAACGTAATGGCTATGTCGCTGGACTCCCACGTAGTCTACCACGGTTCGCGTCCCAGACCCGGTGGCTTAAAACTCACGCCAGACGCGTGTGCGTGTGTGCCCAAGATCCCGAGAGGAGAATGGAGGAGAAGGGATTGCGGCATGACCATCCCCCCTGGGGGGGGGGGTTTCTCACTTTCTGTCTCTATGTA
>NW_006159703.1:4512370-4522829 GCF_000334495.1 Tupaia belangeri chinensis
TTTTAAGGGACCAGGAGTTGGTGTAATGGCTATGTCGCTGGACTCCCATGTAGTCGACCACAATTCGAGTCCCGGACCTGGTGGCTTAAATTTACGTTCGGTGTGTGTGCATGCATGCCCAAGATCCCGAGAGGACGATAGAAGCTGCGGTGTGACCATCCCCCTGGGGGGCGGGGGGAGTGTTTCTCGTTTTCTGTCTCTCTATCTCTCTCTGTATTCCTGGTGAGAACACGTACTCTATAGCAAAAATCTCTAAAAAAAAAATCGCTTTTAAAAATTATTTAATTTTATTTATTATTATTTTTTCTTTTAATTTGCTAGTGCACATGTGTTCACCAGAAAGGAACAGAGAGCGAGAGAGATAGGAGGGAGGGAATGTTAGAAAGCAAGCCACCAGATCTGGGACTCCGATTGCAATCAGCCATGTGAGTCCAGCACCTTAGCCACCACGCCACCTGCTGGCCCAAGTAGCTTTGTTCTTCCAATATTTCAGTTTTACATTGTGAGTTCATCTTTCCTGGGGCCTTCTCTGTAGGAATTCTAGACAGCCTGAGTTAAATATGGATCTCTCTAGAGGAATTTCAAATTTTCTTTAGGCAGGAAATGCCAGGTCCAGTCTTATGATATTTTCTTGGCTTCTGAGTTCCTAGATTATAAGAGTAGTATAAATTTGTGCTCCATATCTACATTATGAAATAAGAATTTTCATCACTTTTTCTCAAAACTCCTCCCCCTTCTGCTTTCGTTCCAGTCAGCTGACCAAAAAGGAACCCAGCGTCATCCTATGACTCACATCCCCTTACTCCCTTTCTAAACATGTGAGTCCTTGGCTTGTAGCTTTCCCTTTTTTTTTGAATCAACTATTTCCCTCTGCCTTTAATAATGCTTAATTCTTTCATCCAGTACCTGAAATAAACCTTTTGTTACTGCCTCTGTCACAGCCCTGGCCTCCTTTAATTCATTATCCACACGGTAGCCAGGCTGGTCATGTTAATTCAAATATAATCATGCTTAAAAATATATACTACCCCTCCCCCGACTTCAAATAAAGCCCCAAATCCCTAAATCAAGATAATCAATGGACTGATCTGTTTTTGGCTTTTACTGCTTGACAGCTTCCTCTCAATGTCTTCAAATGACCAATGCCTTAACCATGCTAAATTTTCAATCTGTTGAGTTCTCCAGAATAGTTTTTGAATATGCTTTATAAATCAATGAGCTGATCCATAAAATTCAGGAGCAAACTTCTTGGCATGAATTATTATCATGTCTTCCCTGATGGTAAATTGTTATTCATTACGTTTCATAATGAAAACATATTCAATTATAGTCAGCAAAAATATTCTAGATTTTGGGTGCTAGTAGAATTACTTTTGTTTGTTTATATTTCAGTCATGGTATAACATATAGTCCTAATAATAAAATAATATGTTATGTCCTTTAAATAGCAGTTAGTGTAATGGCTATGTTGCTGAACTTGCATGTAGTAGACCGTGACCCAGTGGCTTAGACTCATGCATGAGTCTCGGACCCGGTGGCTTAAACTCACGCCAGGCGCATGTGCGTGGGGGTCCAAGATCCTGAGAGGAGAATGGAGAAGGGATTGCAGTGTGGCCATCCCCCCGGGGGTGATTTCTCACTTTCTGTCTCTCTGTCTCTCTGGCAAGCGCATGCGCCCTGTAGGAAAAACCTCTTCAAAAATTAAATAAATAAAATAAATGAATGAATAAATAAAATTAAATAATTCCTCTTTAAAAAATATATGTTTTTCAATAGTTTCTCAAATTATCTACTAGCCAGAAAGTTGTCTTTCAAAGAAAACTTCTGAACTCCAACATGGAAGATGGATACATGTAAATCTTCTCTGGCTTATTTAGGGTATAGGACACTGCAGTCCCGGGTCCATGTCACCCTTTTCCCTCTACCAGCAATAAAGAGGCTACAGAGGGCCAAGTTTAAAAATCACTCCTTTATTCTTCTTCAGTTACTGTACAAAAGACAGACGAAAACCCAAAGATGCAATGATGAAGTTAAGATCACACAAATGATTAGTTGGAGACAAAACTGTCTCTAAACTTGATCTCATAAGTCTCCATGAGTACTATAGCTCAGAGTCTTGCTTCTTACAATAATTTCAACCTGTTCTCAGAAAGCCAATACAATATCTCATTTCTCATGTTCCACAAATAAATTAATGATATAAAGGGCCAACCTTTCCTATGCATTTGGTCCCCAGAAGCTTTTACCTATGAAATAGTTATTCATTATAAAAAAATTTCAAAAATAAGCACGAACACACAACATATAGAAATCTTGCCTGGCAGAGATAACCATTGTCATTTTTCCCCCCTGTAAACACAACTTTCTTTAACTAAATAAGATCATACAGTGGTTATCAGTTAGCACTCCTAGGTGTAAATAAAAAAATTATTTTTAGCTAATTTAGGAAGAAATGACATTTATTAGAGGACATTAGGGAGTTCCAGAATCTCTTGAAAGATCAGAAAACAGATCTGAAGTCAAGCCAACCAGATAAAAGCCCTCTGACAACTTCATGGGACTTCTCCAGAGAGAATTCCAACACACACATAAACAGATGCCAAAGCTCACCCTCCGGATTCCAAGATGGGTATCAGAGCCAATATCCCCTTTACCACCTCCTACGGTAGAGTCTCCACTGCCTCCCAAAGCCAGAAAACAGATATCCCATTGCATCTCATCATCACATTCTTCTTTTCCAAGCACAAGTCTTCATAAGGTGAATCTGACTGACAGCACCCAGGACACAGGTCATGCCCTACCTACATAGTACCATAAACACAGGAAGGGTGTTCAAAGCTCCAAAAGTGTAGTGACATAACATTTTTAATAGGTGACATCATCATATTGTTGAAGCTTCAAATTTTTCATTGTAAGCTTTTGTTGCTTTAATTTATATTGACATCATTAAATTAAGTATCGACCCAAGAAGACTGACACATTGATCATTACATAAAACAACTATCTTAGAGAGACATAGAGACAGAAAGCGAGAAATCACCCCCCAGGGGGGATGGTCACGCCGCAATCCCTTCTCCTCCATTCTCCTCTCGGGATCTTGGGCACGCACGCACACGCGCCCGGCGTGAGTTTTAAGCCACCGGGTCCGGGACACGAACCGCGGTCGACTACGTGGGAATCCAGCGACATAGCCATTACGCTAACTGCTGGTTCCCTAAAACAACTATCTTATAAAAGGCAATTTGTTTCTATTCCACATTGAATAGATTGATTTATCTTGTCCTGTTGTTTTGTGTGAGATGAGAGAAATCATTTTTAGGTTTTCAATGTCCCCTCCTTGCTCTACCTTCCACCATCCTCGAGGCGTTATTTTAAAATATTTTCCGATTTTAACAATATAAATTCCAAAAATGATCTAAACCATTTAGAACTGTGAACATTTATGAAACTGAGAGTTGCATGAGTTAGAGTAGTGACACACTTATTTACTCCCATGACTAATAATCACTGCAGCATCGTGTTTTTATCTCTCCAAATTAGTTAAAAATGTAGTACAGAAAGATCAGTTGCTTCAGACACCAATCAGCAGCCTACAGACTTCCGATTAAAGTCTAAATCAATTGCAGCATATGGCATTTGTGCTTCTATTACAGCACAGATCAGTAGCTGATGACAATAAGCAATGTTAACCAACAGTCAAACATCCCCAAAATACATGGATTGGACTTATTTAGCACCCATTTTAAGTGACAAGCACAACCCATGTGAAAATGCACTTGTAGAAGCCTTAAGATGTGATAGTAATGGCTTCCTAGGAGTCTCTGAAGGTGTCCCAGAATCTTTTACTCTCTTAGGGAATGGTACAATTGCCACTAACTAACTAACAAGTAATCCCAACTCATCTTCCTGAAGCAAACTTTAAATTCGGGCACTCCCCAACTTGAACTTTTGATCAGTTCTCATTGTGTACTGTTCAAAGTCTACAGTTCTTGTCAGAGTATTCAAAGCTCTCTGTTAACTTAAGTAAGCCATGTCTCTATTTATTATCCCTTCATTCTTTTTGCCTCTAGTCCAGGGTTCTCGACCTTGGCATTACTGACATTTGTGGCTGGGTACATTCTTTATTAGGGACAGCAGGTCTGTGCATTGTAGGGTGTTCCTCAGTATCTCTGCCTTCTAACCATTAGTTACCAGTAGCATCACCACCACCCTCAGTTGTGATAACCCAAAATACCTCTAGGCACTTCCAAGTGTCTCCTGGTTGGGAAATTTGGGGAAGATGGTTTGCCCTGGTTAAGAACCACTGTACTTGCCAAATGGCAATACTCACTAACTCTTCTCTAAATAAACTCAAACTGTTATCACCTCTGTGTCCCTCATTAATTAATCCCACAAATATCAGGAACTTACCCTATAAAAGGCACTGCCAGGCATTGGAAATTCAAGAGTGAGCAAGATGGACATGGGTCCTGACACCTTGGAGTTTCTTGATCTTTGCTTACTGCTCTGTTATTGAATACTTCTCTCTGATTACATGAACCTCTTAAGTAAAGGATCCATGTCAGACTCATTTCTTATTAATCTACAAGTTCTTTTTTCTTTCTTTTTTTTTTTTTTTCACAAAAAGAAGAGCTAAATGTATAGTTCCTCCAGCCCCCAACTAAACCCTTCACCAATGGAGCAGGGTGAGCCGTTCAAAATGTAACATCAATCATGTCATATATCACCTTAAAACCAGCTTTCACAACATTTCTTCACACATAATTAAGAGCCAAGCCATTTATGTCTGTATCAAAAGTTCCTAAGGCTTCTCCAGCTTCATCCTCTAATTACATCTTTTAACTATTGCTTTCCAAGGTAGCCTAATCTGACTCTTTCAACCATGTATTATCCTTCCAAAATACATTGTAAGATCAACTT
The DNA here is from genome assembly GCF_000334495.1 of Tupaia belangeri chinensis. NCBI lineage: Eukaryota > Metazoa > Chordata > Mammalia > Scandentia > Tupaiidae > Tupaia > Tupaia belangeri. The sequence continues at coordinate 4,517,291 of NW_006159703.1, forward strand.
CCTTTCCTGCTTAACTCACTTAATCTGTATCATGCCCCATCTCCATGATCAATTACCATGTCAGACTCATTTCTTATTAACTTACAAGTTCTTTTTTCTTTTTTTTTTTTTTTTTTCACAAAAAGAAGAGCTAAATGTATAGTTACTCCAGACCCCAACTAAACCCTTCACCAATGGAGCAGGGTGAGCCGTTCAAAATGTAACATCAATCATGTCATATATCACCTTAAAACCAGCTTTCACAACATTTCTTCACACATAATTAAGAGCCAAGCCATTTATGTCTGTATCAAAAGTTCCTAAGGCTTCTCCAGCTTCATCCTCTAATTACATCTTTTAACTATTGCTTTCCAAGGTAGCCTAATCTGACTCTTTCAACCATGTATTATCCTTCCAAAATACATTGTAAGATCAACTTCCTTTCCTGCTTAACTCACTTAATCTGTATCATGTCCCATCTCCATGATCAATTAAGGCTCACCTTCCCCACTACACCATGAGCTCAGTGAGAACAGACTTGTAGCACCTGAAACAATGACTGATATGTAAAAGGTGTTCCACAGTGAATTTTGTTACGTTTATCAATAAATGGCTTTATTTATTGCCCAAAGGCATGTTTGTTCATGCAAGACAGAAAGAAAACAAGAGAGAGAGAGACAGAGAGAGAGTGCAAGCCACTCTTAGTGGGGAATGGTCATACCACAATTTTCCACAATTTCTCCATCCTGTTAGGACCTTGGGCCCAGCATGTCCCTGAAGGTACCAAGATTGGAATTTGAACCACAGTCAGCCATATGTGATTTGGTTCCCAAATGCATAGTGATTAACCACTGCACTACAGGGCCAGTCTTATTTTTAGAAGGAATTAAAGTCCTGATGAAGATGTCTGTGACTGAACATTCCACAGTCTGAGTACATATATACTAAGGGAAAAAAAGAACCTTAATTCCAGAATGCTGGAGGCAGAAGGTTTATCTGGGTTTACTTAAGTATCTATTAGGCTTAAGTATCTATTTACCTAAGTATCTATTAGTCCAGTGAATTCTGAGGAAAGATTCTGAGGATAAGAGGAAAATGTAGGATCATAAAAAGTGTATATGTGGCAGTACATTCAGAAGGAATGAAGAGAAACTGAGGGAGGGGGATAAAGTTGGAGGGGTGGAGATAAAGAAATGGAACAGGAAAGTGATTCTGATGGCTAGCAATTTAGATCAGAAAAAGCTAAATCAGTGACAGTTAGTGGTTAGTGAGACCTTCAAGCTATGTAGTTAAACACTTGTAAACTTTCAGTGGAGCCAGACAGTGGCACAGAAGTAACAATGATAGTCTGTGAGGTTGGCCCGTAGGGGGAGGTTTCAGTCTGAGTATAGCAGGTACACACACGCCTATGGGGGCTGGGGCTGCCTGAATCTGGAATTGGATCATGGCATCCAAACCCTGTTGGGATACTCTCTGTGTATCTCTGTAACTCAAGGAAGAAGTAAGTAAACTTTTTTTTGTTTGTTTTTAAAGTACCCTGACACACAATAGATACTAAACAAACATTTACTGGATAAATTCTGACCAAATGCTCTTCTAATTAAAATAAGTCTACTCTTAATTTGTGTTAGACCTCTTTGCCTACTAGTCTTCCTTCTGGTAACAACATTTCTGTTGAATGGTGGACTGAAGCAACAGTCAGTTATCCAGACACCGGAGGTATAAGACATAGACTTTAAAATAATAATTAAATAATTAATATGTTCAAGAAAATAGATTAAAAGATGAATAAAATTTGACAAGAAAACATTGATATACTTTAAACTTCAAATGGAAATTCTACAACTTTAAGATACATTTATTGCGATTAAGAAGCTAGCAGGTGAATTTGATAACAGATTGGGTATGGATAAAGACAACATTAAAATGAAAGAAAGGAGATCATTAGAAAAAAATACTTAACTGAATCATGGAAAAATGGAAAATTTATTTAACGAAAAGTTTAGTAGATGGATCAAAAGATCTAACATATATAAAAGTAATATTCAGGAAGGTGAAAAGAAAGGAAGGGCAAAAGTAGTATATGAAGAAACTACTAAAACTATTGAAATACATCAAATTATAAAGTCAAGAAATACTATGAACCCAACAGAAATATACACAAAGTCAAAGCATACCTAGGCACATATTTTTTCTTAAATATAAACTTACAACTCAAATGCAAACAGAAAATTTTAAAAGCAGACTTAAGAAAAAATTATCACAGTCCTTCAAATGAACGGTCAGATTTTTAGTCTGACTTCTCAACAGCAAATATGAAACTTAAAATTCAACGAAATGATATTTTTATAGCCCTGAAAGACAACGACAGTGCCAATCTAGAAATGTTATATCCAATGAAAATATCATTCAAAGGTGAAAGAAAAATGTAAACACTCTCAGACAATTTAAAAATGGAAAGAACATGGTGCAGCCTGCTGGCAGTCAGCAGCAAACTGAAGTGCAGTACTGGAAGCCACATGGCTGATTACAGGTTCGGATCCCTATTCAGTTTAAAAAACACAACAGATATGTGCCCCAAATCCTGACAAACTGAAGGTCTGGGAAAAGGGGACGATGGTGTGATGAGCCCCAGCTAAGGTGCTTCTCTCTTTTTTTCTGCTCATGCAGCCTTATATATACCGTCTATGATGAATAAAATAAAATAAATCTTAAACAATTAACAAACAAAACTGCATTTGTCATCATCAGATAGCATTAAAGGTTATGTAATATTACCTTTAGTCAACATTAAAGAGACATTATGGGCCAGCAGGTGACGTGGAGGTTAAAGAAGCTGGATCCCACATAGCTAGCTATGCAGTTCGAGTCTTAGACCCCGTGACTTGAAAATCATGCCGAGTAGGGACCAGCAGTTAGCGTAATGGCTATGTCGCTGGACTCCCACGTAGCCGACTGCGGTTCGTGTCCCAGACCCGGTGACTTAAATTCACGCCGGGCGCGTGTGCATGTGTGCCCAAGATCCCGAGAGGAAAATGGAGGAGAGGGGATTGCGGCATGGCCATCCCCCCTGGGGAGTGATTTCTCGCTTTCTATCTCTCTGTCTCTCTCTGTCTGTCTGGCGAGTGCACGCGCCCTATAGCAAAAACCTCTCCAAAAACAAAAAGAAAAGAAAATCATGCCGGGTACATGTGAGTGCTTGCCCGATATCCCAAGAGGAGAATGGGGAAGGGATTGTGGTGTGGCCATCCCCCCCAATGGGGACACATTCTGAAAAATATGTCACTAGACAATTTGGTCAATGTGTGAACATGATAGAATGTACTTGTACAAATCCAGATAGGATAGCCTAAATGCTCTTCATGAGACCACTGTCATATATGAGGTTGTCATTGACTAAGGTCTCATTATGCAGCAGATAACTGTGTGTGTGTGTTTGTGTGTGTGTGTGTGTGTGTGTGTGTACCAATTATAATTATTTAATCAGTTCTAATCAGTACTCGTCAATAAAGGCGGTTGAATATTAGGCTCATTTCAACTGGACTGCTGGGTCGGATATGGTCTTATATGCAGAAAACTCTGAAAAGTTTCAGAACTAATAAAACATTTCAAAATACAAAAGTAAAGGTGCAGGGTGTAAAATAAGCATATAAAAATCAGTTGTGTTTCTACATACTAACAATAAATGATCTAAACAGGAAAATAATCCCATCATCAATAAGAGCAAAATAATAAAATGTGTAGAAATGAGTTTACCCAAGAAGGTGAAAAATATATACACTGTAACTACAAAACACTGTTAAAAGAAACTAAAAAAAAAAAGACACAAATAAATGGAAATATATCCTATGTTCATATATGGGAAAATTTTAAATGCTCATATTTCTCAAAGCAATCTATGGGTTAAATGCAACTCCTATCAAAATCTCAAGGACATATTCTAGTTCACAGAACTATAATAAAATAATCCAAAGATTCTTGTAAAATCATAAAAAAGTTTAATAGCTAAAGCCATCATGAGCAAAAAGAACAAAGCTGGAAGATAAATTTAAAATTTATATAAAATGGATAAATTCCTAGAAAAACAGAATTTGATAAATTTATTCAATAAGAAAAAAATCTAAATAGTTCTATGCTTATTAAGAAAATTGAATCTGTAACTAAAAACCTTTCCACAAACTTTTCAGGTCCATGTAACTTCACTGTAACTTCTTCCAAACATTTAAGAAACTGCTAATGCCAACTTATACCCAAAAAAAAACTTTCAAGAACAAAAGCCTGAATGATCTTGATACCAAAATCTGAAAGTACATTACGAGAAGGATAACTATAAGCCAATTTATCTCATAAATATAGATCTAAAAATCCTCAGCAAAAAATCAATAAATTGAATGTAGCAGTATCTAAAACAACAAATGATAGTTACTCCAATTAGTTTAACACTCAAATATAAGTCAATGTAATTCCCTGCATTAATTTTTTTTCCTGCATTAATTTTAAAAAGGAGAATGGTCATATTAAAATCTCAGAAAAAGCATGAGAGAAAATAATAACCATTTAGGAGTTTAAAAAGAAAAAGCCACTTAGCAAATGAGGGATAGAGGGAAACATTTTATTTTTAATTTACCAGAAAGAATGTGTACTCACCAGAGAGAGAGACAGAGAGACAGGGAGGAGAACACACCCTCCAATGGAGTATGTTCACACTACAATTCCTTCTTCATTTCTTTCTGTCCCCTCCTGTCAGGATTTGGGACACACACATGCCTGGTGTGATTTTCAAGTCTCTGGGGCCAAGATTCAAACCACATGATCAGCCACGTGGGATCTGACTCTCTTACCCACTAGAGCACAGGTTGGCATAGGAAAGTTTCTTAATTTATAGAATTATCTTATAAAGATACTATATACCAAATATCTGAAAACAAATAGTTAGAATTGATAAGTGAATTTAGCAAGTTTTCAGGATATAAGGTCAATTTCAAAAGCAAATTTATTTTTACACAAAGACAACAAATAATTAGTAAATAGAATTTAAAATGATGTGCCATTTATAGAAGCCCAGTGATAAGTCAAAGACCTTAAACTACAGTAAGCGAGACAGTGTGGTATTGCTGTAAGAAGAGACTAACAAACTGAAGGAACAAAATAGGATCCAGAAACAGTCATGACCATAACCATCATGGACTTAAGCTACTGAATGCAGAAGAGGAAAAATGGCTTCTTCAACAAACAACCCTAGGTCACTTAAATATTTATATTGAAAAAAAAATGATCTGAATCTTTACCACATACACATAAAAAGTCAATTTCAGACTGACTACATAACCTGGTGGCTAAGACAGCTGGATCCCATGTAATTCAAGTCCTAGTTCCGGTGGGTTGGGAAACACATCAGCCGTGTGTGCATACTTTCTCAGAATCACAATAGGTGGAAGAGACAGAGAGGAAGGGGTTGCATGACCATTCCTCATGGGTAGGTGCTGTCTCCTCTCTCTCACTATCTGTCTTGTCTCTCTCTGGCAAGAGCACATTTTTTTCCTCTCTCTCTCTCTCTCTC
>NW_006159704.1:0-1161 GCF_000334495.1 Tupaia belangeri chinensis
TATGCAAAAACATAAGGTACATTTTTTTTTATCAGTTTTGGGACCAAAAAAACAAAATCACTTAATTTTGGGAAGTAGAAATATCTCAGTACTTTGAGCAGTGAAATAAAGATTTTTCTTTTAATTTTATAGAAATGATGCCAATGAAGAAGATAGCGTTTAAATTTTTTACTTTATGATTTTATATTAAAGATAGCTTTTGGATACATATTTTTTTCTATAACAAAGGCTTTCTTTTCTTTTCTTTTTTTTTTTTGTTTGTTTGTTTGTTTGAGAGGTTTTTCACTACAGGGTGTGTGCGCTCGCCAGTCAGACAGAGAGAGACAGAGAGACAGAAAGAAAGAAATCAACCCCCAGAGGGGAAGGGCCGCAATCCCTTCTCTTCCATTCTCCTCTCGGGATCTTGGGCACGCACACACACATGCCCGGTGTGGGTTTTAAGCCACCGGGTCTGGGACGTGAACCGTGGTCTACTACGTGAGAGTCCAGCGACATAGCCATTACGCTAACTGCTGGTTCCCACAAAGGCTTTCTTTTGATGCTAATGTTTTGAAATCTTGCCACTGATCTAAAATCGAGAAGTACAAGATTACATGACCTTAAATCCACAGTATCAAATCAGTTTTTTAGTGACATCTTTATTGAGATATAATTGATATTTCATGCAATTCACTCATTTAACATATACTCTTTAGTGGCTTTTGGTGTATGCACATAGTTATACAATCACTACTACAATCAATTTTACAACATTCTTATCACCTTAAAGGGAAACCCCAGGCCTTTAGACGTTCCCACTAGTTACACCTTCCCTGCTCAGCCCTAGGGAACCAACAATCTGGTTTGCCTCTATAGACTTACCAGTTCTAGATATTTTCTACCAGTTGAATCACACAATACGTGGTCTTTTGTGACTGCTTTCTTTCATTTAGCATAATGTTCTCTTGGCCCATCTCTGTCATAACATGTATCAGTACTTCATTTCTTCTTATTGCTAAGTACTACCCCATTGTATGGGTATGCTTTACATTTTATGTATCCATCCAGCACTTGATGAACCTTTCTTTGGGTAGTTTCCACTTTTTGGCTATGGTTAATAATGCTGCTATGACATTGTTTTTGTGCAAGTTTTTGTTGTTTGCATCTGATTTTATTTCTCTT
>NW_006159704.1:2795-5035 GCF_000334495.1 Tupaia belangeri chinensis
TTTTAAACATGTGGAAAATAGGTGAAATTTCAAATAATTATCTTTGGGCCAGCACATGACGTGGAAGTTAAGGGGACTGCATGCCACATGGCTAACCATGTGGTTTGAGTTCTGGACATGGTGGCTTGAAAAACACACTGGGCATGTGTCTGTACATCAATATCCCAAGGGGAAAATGGAATCAAAGGGATTTTGTCACAGGGATACTCTAACCCTCTCTATCTCTCTGTCTCTGTCTGGCAAACCCATGTGTTTTCTGGCAGTTAAGAAATGTGGTATTATCTGTTGAAGATCATTTTATAGTTTTATCAGGTAGACTGGGGAAGAATGGTCACATGTTGAAATATTCACTTTGTAAGCTAAATAATGTGATTGAATGTATAAAAGAAAATGAAATATATATTTAAAATAATAAAATATTTTTTTAAAAAAAACTTATTTTCTTTGACAAATACACAATTATTAATATTATAATCTAAAAATTTATCATTTTAATTTGTTTTAGGCACAAGCAGTATCTCAAGAAAACTTAGAGAGGCTAAGAGCAAATATTTATGCTTCATCTATAAGTCAGATGGAACTCAGAATGAGAGATCTAGAATCTGAACGCCTCAAAATAAGAGCTTCTCAAGAAAATTCTAGTAAAACAGAATTAGAAAAATATAAGCAACTCTGTCTAGAAAAATCACAAATTATAAGATCATTATCCGAGAAACTGACAGAGTAAGAAAAAATACATAAGAATCTTAGAAAATAAATTAAGCATTTTAATTTGCCTCTAAAGATATTTTTCACTGATACGTTTGTGAGATTAGTAGAAAGTGAAAGCTGACTGAGAATATAATTTTTAAAAAATGATGTTATTAAATGAACTTTCCTTTAGAATGTTGGTCCAGAACAGTTTATGTCTCATGCTTTTTTTAAAAATTTCTATGGCTTTCATTTTTTTTCTTCCTTAATATTCTCATTGAGTGAGCCTGATCTATTAGTCTTTCAGCTTAGTGTTTTGAAGCTTTATAATTTAGACAGTGATGCTGTCAGGAAATTTCTCTAAACAGAAATATTGACAAGTTTATTTTTGGATGGTCCCAACTCAAACCCAGCAGCTTTAGTGTAACTTATTCCTCACATCCTAGTACTTGTCAAATGAACTTTCCTCGAGTATGACTTTTGATATCATAAGTGAAGGGCCCTGGACACCAACTGTTCTTTGTAGTTTCTACAATTACATAAACTCAGAGTTGTGAAATAGGGGAGGTTGCCACAGGGAAGAAGGAAAGCATAACTTAGAAAATGTTGAAACAGTGTGTCAGTCAGCCTGAGGTGACTTCTGGAAGGCAGAAAGGGCAGGCTCTGGCCTCGAATATCTTGGTACTGTTATGAGTTTACTGCCTTTAGGGATATGTTAGTTCTTCTTGATCACCAGCTCTGCTTTCTCATTGACCCCTAGAAGGATTGCTCTGGATTATTCCTCAGTGTCTAATGTTTAGCATCTCCCAGGTAATATGTGAATTGTACAAAGGTAGTGAGAACAAGTGCTTGGAGATGTCTGCAGATGTCTTAGAAGATTTTTTTTTTAATCTTTAAACTGGGTTACTAAATACAAATATTTTTAGCTTTAGTTTTTAAAATTGCATATATTTAGGAGTACAACATGATGTTTTGATATGTTTATATGAAGCAAAGTAGCTCTTGTAGTCAAGCAAACTAACATGTCCACCACCATCTTGCACAGTAACCCTTTAAGCCCAATTATTTCTATGGAATATTCCCATTTCCTCAGGAATCTCCTACATGAAGCCATTCCAACAGGCAGCTGGTGTTAAATCATGCATCATCAATAGCCATATCCTCTCTCTTCCCTACTTTGAATTACTTGTTAGTTAGAACTCCCTCTAGAAATACTGGTACTTGTTTGTATCTATTTTAAATCTATAATTGTGTAAAGCATTTAAGTTCTGACACATTTTCTGTGCTACAACATGAAAAAATTCATTCATTATTATCCAGCTTATTTTATTCATTATTATCCAGCTTTTTTAAAAAAATGCACGCATTTAGGAGCCAGTTAGAGAAAAATGAAATACTAAGCATCTGTCTTTTGCAACATTCATAGGAGAAGTTAGCAGCAGTCAGGGCCAAACGTCTTGTGGAGAAACAGCAGAATAGATCTTTACTCAACAGTTTTACTACAAGACCAGTCCTAGAGTCATCTCCTGTTGGAAATCCTGATAATAGTT
>NW_006159704.1:5102-5418 GCF_000334495.1 Tupaia belangeri chinensis
AGTAACAGCACAGAAAATGTGTTCCAGGTTAGTTATATGGTTGTTGCCTTTTTCCTTTTAATTTAAAAGTACCAAGACAATGTGTTTTCTTTTTTGTTGTTTTACTAAAATTAGTTATTTAATTTTGTTATTATTATTTTTAAATTTTGCTACAGGCTCACAGATAGCAAATGATAGAAAGTAAGAAAGGAAGAGACAGATCTAGGACTCAAAAACTGTGGTGGCCATGTAGTAGTCCAGCACCTTAACCACCACGCCACCTGCTGGACCCAATGTTTGCTTGAAATTTTGTGAAATAATATGCTTAATTGACTTA
>NW_006159704.1:6217-9994 GCF_000334495.1 Tupaia belangeri chinensis
TGCTCTTATCGGGGGGGTAGGTTCCAAGACCTCCAGAGGGTGCCTGAAGCTGTAGAAAGTACTGCATCCAAGCCACATTGCTTAAGAGAACAAATTAAATGACTGTTAGTATATAAATTCCAAGATTCTAACTAGCTGATTTTTGTTTGTTTCAGTTTTGCCAAAGGAGGTGTCCCAAAAGGAGCACGCACTTGCGTGAGCACATGAGACAGAGAGAAGGAGAGAATTCACCCATGAGGAGGGTCGCCATGCCATAATCTCTTCTCAGTTCTCTTTTTAGCATTTTGATATGAACATGTGCCTGGTGTGATTTTCAGGCTGCCAGGTCCAGGGCTCAAACCATGATTGACCCCATGGGAGTCCAGTGCCTAAACATAGATGATTCTTTATATTTTTATTGTTGTTGTTGTTGTTGTTTTTTTAAGAAAGGGAGTAAGTAGTAAGGCTAGCAGATGGCCCAGCATTTATGTCACTGGACTCCCACATGACCAACAGCAGTTCAAATCCCAGACTCAGTGTCTTGAAACTCATGCCAGGTGTGTGTGAGAATGGAGGGAAAGGTATTATGGCATGGCCATTCACCTCTGGGGAGTGATTTTTCACTTTCTCTGTCTTTTTCTTTTTCTAGCAGGTACATGTGCCCTAAGGTAAAAAAGGTAAAATCCTCTCAAAAAGAAAAAAGAAAAGATGTGTTGGTGGCATAATCTTCAGGCTCAGGAAGGAGATTTAAAGCCCATTCTTGGACTGTTGCTAATTGGCTTTGTGACCTTGAGCAATTTGTGGTACTCTGAGCCTGTGCTGGTTCATGAAAATACAGGCTTTGTTTAAATCATTGCCCTTCAGGGGACCAGCATAATGGCATAATGGCTGTGTTGCTGGACTCCCATGTAGCTGTCTGTGGTTAGAATCCTGGACCTTGTGGCTTAAACTCACGCTGGGTGCATGTGCGTGCCAGGATCCCAAGAGGAAAGTGGAGGAGAAGGGATTGTGGAGTGGCCATCCCCCTGGGGGGGGATTTTTCATTTTCTATCTCTCTGTCTCTGTCTTTCTGGCAAGTGCATGTGCCCTATAGCAAAAACAGAGGTCTCAAAAAAATAAAAAGAGAGAGAGAAAAAAATCATTGTCCTTCATAGTTTAATTATTTTTTGAAGACTAATTTTTGAAGCAAATTTTCTGAAATATTTGTGTTCATATGAATAAAGAAATGCTTAGTCATAGTACACATACCACACTATTTTTGCTTAATCTACTGCCAGTAGAATTTTCATATGATATTAAGATATCATAAGTTTACTTATTCAAGTTTCTATGCTAAAAATTAATAGTATGGAACATACTTTACATTCTTAATTTTTTTAGACAGATTTTTCTCTAGGGTGTATTTGCTCAACAGAAAGATAGAGAGATAGAAAGCAAGCAATCAATCCCCCGATGGGATGACTATACAATAATCCCTTCTCCATTCTTCTCCTGGGATTTTGGGCATGCACACACATGCACCCAGCATGAGTTTTAAGCCACTGGATCTGAAACTCAAGCTGTGGTTGACTACATAGAAGTCCAGTGACATAACCATTATGCTATCTGCTGGTCCTTAAATTCTTCATTTTTTAAAAAGTGGTGAATGGAAAATTTATTTTAAGGGAAATCCATTAAAGTAAAAACCTGACTGGAATGACTAAGTAATGCATCCAATGTGAAATGACTTGAATTGTTTACTCTTGGTACTAATCAGTTAAAGTATCACCCTTCTGAAGTGCTATATATTCAATACACCCATATTAATTTTACCTTGACACAGATTAATCCAAAGGGATTAATGCATGTATCTTTGCTATTTTTATTTATATATTTTTATTATTTATTTATACATTAAATCTTTGCTATTATGTAAACTTAAAATAAGTGTGACTCTTATTTATGAGATTATTTTTCTATGTAAGCAACCCTCAAGTTACATCTAGTTTCAAAGTATTTTTAAAGCCCACATTTTGTAAATGATATGTCATTCCTAAAATAATATCTATTGTTTAAAGATTATAAATCATGTTTGACTTATTTCAGACACAACTGGAATTAAGAAATATAAGTGGAGAATGAAGTGGAGGTATGTTGCCAAAATTTATGAATTAAACTTTGATTAATTAATTGACATCTGAAATAAACTACCAGTAGCAATTACATTCTTTTCCTTTGACTGGGGAATAGATCAGACATTAAATATTTTTTCTTACACACAGGTGTAAGAAACAGGCAAGAACATAAACATTCACACTGAAGAATGTACTTATTCCTATTCATGATGTACTATAACTTTTAAAAGTCTTGAAAAATCTGTGTATCATGTTTTTTCTGACTATACACTTTCTTTACTTCTGCCATTTATATGGAACTGTTATCTTCCACACTGAAACTATTCTCTTTTTTTCCAGTTTATTTCTTTTTATTTAATAGTTTCTAATCAAATAGTAACGGCAGTAAATAAACACTTTGAAAAACAGGCAGGCATCCTCCCCTATATCTGGAAGAAAATTAAGTCAAATTATTCTACATGGTAGAAGGGGGACAACTGCTGATGTCCATGGTTAGATGACTTAAGGGCAACTTAGAAACTTTGGCAGCCATTTCCAAAAAGGTCAATGGCAACAGGTTGGGATGCAGCTACTTGAAAGGGTAACATATCTATATTTACATTGCTCTTTATTAACAGGGATTGAGTTGCACCTGTAGAGCATGACATTCTTGTCTTTAGCCTTAAAGGAAAAGACAAAGTCCTTTCCATTTGCACCAGTTTGAAAGAGTTCTGAAATAAGACTCCCTTAACATAGATTACTACGGTACTCATTGACACGAAGAGAGTTCATATGTGTAGTAAAAAGACAAATACAGGATTTAACGGTCAACTTTTTATTATTTTTGACACAGCATTGGTATAGATGTTGTTTTTGTATGTTCCCGTGATGCTGTCGCTACCTGTAATATTATCTAGGACCCTATATGGAAATAAACTGTTCTGTATTTTTCAGCTTCTAGTATTTGATTGAGGGGTACTGTATCGTCATCATCTTGTAATTGTTGTTTTTCTCATAGTACTTTAGCACTTGGTTGTCAAATAAATGAAGAATGAGAAGAACGGAAGCTCTGATACTTAAATACACTGATACTTAATTCAGAATGCAACTCAGTACAAATTATTTGTAATGCAAGTTGAGCAGTCCTGATCTAAAAACCTGAATCTAAAGTGCTCCAAAATTGGAAACTTCTTGAGTGCAACATGATGCTGTAAATAAAAAGTTCCATACCTGACTGCATATAATAGGTTGTAGTCAAAACATTACAATACAAAAATATCCCAAAAATCAAAATTATCAGGCAATATATATAAAATGTACATGAAACATAAATAAGTTTTGTGTTTACACTTGGGTTCTATCCCCAAGATATTTCATTAGGTACATGCAAGTATCCAAAATCTGAAAAGTTATGAAATCTGAAATAGTTTAGGTGCCAGGCATTTTGGATAAGGGATACCCAACCTACAGTGATTTTGTACTGCACGTGAACATACATATTTTTCATCGATATTCACACTGGCCTATTCTTAACTCTTTTTTTTTTTCTTAACTTATACTTAGTTACCTGTGAAGTCTTTTAGGTAAAGGATATATTAGGTTATCGGCAAAAGCATTATGTATTTTTCTATGCAGAAATATATCACAACTTTCCCAGTGACTCATAATTCTTTCTTTTTTTCCCCAGTTGCTACTGAATTTGCAT
>NW_006159704.1:10028-10481 GCF_000334495.1 Tupaia belangeri chinensis
CTGATGAGTGAAACTGAACTTAAGATTTACTTTTGAGAGCATCATAAGAATATGGACAGATAGCAAAGAAAATTATATGATATGAAATTAAAATTTTATTGACTATATTGTTTAAATAGCCTTTTAATTATTTTCCATTAAACATGGGACATGTAAAAATCTTTATTAAAGACTTTTTAATCATATGTGTGTGATGAACATTTTAAAATGTTTCTCAGTATCCATAACCATAAAGTGGATTTTGCAAATGAAAATCAGTAATATTTGGTTTATTACAGTCAAATTGCCCAAATGACACTGTTTAAACTATCCCCACGAATGGTTATTGATATTTGGTGGAGTTCCAAGTGGCTTTTGGGGGTCAGCAAGTTGTGTAGTGTTAAGGTACTGGACTCCCACATGGCCAACTATACAGAGTGAGTCTCGGACTGGTGACCTGTAAAACCTGCTGAA
>NW_006159704.1:11842-16683 GCF_000334495.1 Tupaia belangeri chinensis
GGATCTTGGGAACACATGCACACATGCCCAGCATGAGTTTAAGCCACCGGGTCCGGGACTCAAACTACAGTCAACTACATTGGAGTCCAGTGACATAGTCATTACGGTAACTGCTGGTACCCAGACTTACTATTCTTCCTGGTTCAATTTTGGTAAGTTATACATGTCCAGAGATTCGTCCATCTCATCTTGGTTTTCTTGTTTGTTAGCATATAGTCACTCGTAGTACTCTCAGATGATATTTTGTATTTCTGTTATATCCATTGCAATAATGCCTATTTTCTTGCCGATTTGCTTTATTTGGTGTCTTTCTCTGTTCTTGATTAACCCAGTTAATGTTGTGTCATTCAATTCTGCTTGAATCTTTATTATTTATTTTATCCTGGGATTTTTTGTTTTCCAGTTCCAAGAGTTGTGTCATTAGGCTGTTTACTGCCATCTTCTGCTTTTTCTTGTGGGCATTAATTTCTATGAATTTCCCTCTTATGACTACTTTTGCTGATTCTTATAGGTAATAAGCGCTTATTTGTTCATTATCTTTGGTTATTATGAACATTTTTATATCAGTCTTAATTTCTTCTATAGTTGTGAAGTCATTTAGAACTACGTTGTTCAGTTTCTATGTGTTTGTGAGTTTTCTAGAGTACTTTCCACAGTTGATTTAAATTTGATTCCTTTGTGGTCAGAAAAGATGCTAAATATAATTTCTATACCTTTGAATTTGTAAAACCTTGTTTTATGCCCTATCATGTGGTCAGTCTTTGACAATGTTCCATGTGGGGGTGAGAAAAATGTATATTTTGTGGTTGTTGGGTGAAATACCCTATAGATATGTCTTAAATAGATTTCATGAATGGTATAATTTAGATCTTGTATCTCTTTGTTTATATTTTTGTCTATATGATCTGTCCAGAGGATCAGCGGGGTGTTAAGATCCCCAACTATTATTGTATTGCTTTTCTATCTTCCCTTGAGATTCAACAGTTTCACTTTGATGTACTTAAGTACTCCAGTGTTAAGTGCATATACATTTAGAAGGGTTATATCTTCTTGATGAACAAATCCTTTTAGTACTATATAATGTCCTTCTTTGTGTCTTCTTACAACTTTCATCTTAAAGTCTATTTTGTCTGATACCAATATCACTATTCAAACATCATTTTGGTTTCCATTTGTATGGAATATCTTTTTCTAGCTCTTCACTCTAAGTCTATGTATGTCCTTATTAGTGAGGTGTGTTTCCTGTAAGCACCATATAGTTGCTTTTATTAAAAAAAAAAAATCCATTCAGCCATTCTGTGTCTTTTAATGGGAGAATTTAGTCTATTAACATTCAATGTAATTATTGATATTTGAGGATATATGCCTGTCATTTTCTTAGCCATTTTTACAGTTTTTTTCCTTTTATTTCTGTTTGTCTTTCTTTACTTATTCTGATACAACATTCCCCTCAGTACTTCCTGTAGATCTAGTCTATTACTGGTATATTCTTTCACTTTCTGTTGGTCTGAGGATACTTTTATTTGTTCTTCCCATTTGAAGTATATTTTGCTGGCTATAGTATTCTTGGTTGAATTTGTTTGTCTTTTAAATTTAACCAATTCTCATTCCTTACTTGTCTGCTTTGTTTTAATGAATAGGTCTGACACTAGCCTAATGGTATAACCTTAATAAGTAACTTGATGTTTTTCCCTTGACGTTTTAAGAATATTGTCTTTGTCTTTAATTTTTACTGATCTTGCTATAATGTGCTGGGGGGGAGGATCTTTTTGTGTTGCTTCTATTTGGGTCTTTATATTTCTTGGGTTTGAATTTCTCCATGTTTCTATATATTTTGAAAATTTAAAATTGTATTCTCTGAAAGAGGTTTTTCATGTTTTTAGCATATTCTCCCCCTCTGGAATACCCTTATATGGATAGGTGGGCATTACATGGTGTCTAGGATTTTCTGTATGATATCTTCATTTTGAGGGGGTTGCTTTTCTTTCCTTTTGGTAACTTGGTCTATGCTGGAGACTGTCTTTGAGGGCAATTTTTTTCTTCTGTATGAACCAATCTAATTTTTTCTAGGGAGATTTTAATTTCTTATATTGTATTCTTCATTTCCAGAAATTCTGCTTGACTCTTTTTAGGGTGTCTATTTCTTTATGAAATCCTCTTTCATACCCTGTAATTATTTACTCATTTCCTGGAACATATTGTCTCCTTTCTCTCGTATTTCATTGACTTTTGTTTCTATGAAGATTTAGTGTTTTGTTTTTTTTTTTCTGACATTTCTATGTATTTCTCTGTGCTGTTCTCTGTTGGTGAGGGGCTACTATGCTCACCTGGGGAAGAGCTACCACTTTGTTTTCTCATGTTTCTTTGGAATCTGTGCTGGTTTCCAGTTATCTGATGCAATATTCACTTTTTATTGGAGTAGATTCTGTAGATACAATAGAGGACATTTTATTCTTAGTTTCCAGGTGTGTTTCTATTGGAGGACTGTAACACCTAGGTCAGAACAGTTATAGGTAACTTCAGGTGTTTGATTGCTTTACCAAACTTTCAGTTTTTGATAAGGTGGTAGCAAGCCAAGGAGATAAAACTTTGTGAAGAGCATCAAGTCATGCCATTAGAAGCCCAGCACATAAGTTGAGATACCCAATGTTCTAAAGTTTCTTCTAGGCTCCAAGCACAGACTCAATGTAAAGCCTGCTAAGCTCAGACTCAAGACTCCAGGTGGGTGGGTGTGGCCAGGCCAAGTCACTGGAATGGTGGGTGATGGAGTCCAAAAGTTTCAAAGCTCTTCACAGGCTCTGAGGGTAGACTCACCCTAAAGTTTGCCCTAACTCAAGACTTCTGGAGGGCAGGCAGGGCAGGGTTAGGCCACTGGAACAGTGGGCAAGGACTCTAAAAGTTTCAAAGCTGTTCCAAGACCCAAAATATGGGCCTCTAAAGCCTGTCCAGACCAGACTCAAGACTCAGGGTAAAGTCAAGCTGCTGAAACAGTGGGTGATGGAGTTCAAAAGTTTCATACCTGTTCCCAATTCCTGAGCATGGACTCACCCTAAAGTCTGCCCAGACTGGGCTCAAGACTTCTGATAGGTGGGTGGGGCAAGGCCAGGCTGCTGGAATGGTTGGCAAGGGAGTACAAAATTTCAAATTGAAACCAAGGCTCCAAGGGTTGACTCAGCCTAATGCTGGCCCAGACCAGCCTCAAAACTCCTGACAGGTGGGTGCTGAAAGGTGGATGGAGCAAGGCCAGGTCACTGGGATGGTGGGCAATGGAGTCCAAAAGTTTCAAAGCTGTTTCCAGGCCGAGAGCGTGTACTCATGCCTGTCTAGACAGGGCTCAAAGCTCCTGGCAGGTGAGTGGTACAAGACCAGGCAGCTGGAACGGTTGGCAATGGAGTTCATGTAAGGTGTTATTAAAATTAAGAAAAGAACTCAAGCCTCAGTATGGAAGGTGAACATAGGAAAATAAGGTTTCAATGGGCTGACAATTGTTTGCAGTAATTGGTCTCACTTTGTCTTTCATGTAATCTCATACCACCATCATGTTAGTCCAAAGACATTATCATACACATTTTTTTTCAACCTACTCACATTCTTAAACCTGAAGGTGCTGTTATTTCTCTAATTTGAACTCCTTTCTAGGTCAAAATAAATCAGCACCAACTATTTGTATACTGAATTTTTTTGTTGTTGTTGTTACTGAATACTTTAAAAAGGCACATTGAAATCTCTTCCATTTTTTTCCACACAAAACATCTAAATTATCTATCTATCTACCTACCTATCATCTGTTCATCTATCTATATTTACGTTTTAATTGCTTTGCATCATTATAACATTATAGCATAACAAGTGAATTTTCCCATCATTAATACACTGCATATTGGTCTGAAAAAATGGTGAACACTCTTATTGTGAAGGAGAAGCAAATCAAAACTAGAATGAGATACCACTTAACATCAGTCAGAATGGTTAAGATTAAAACAATAAAAATGATAAGTCTTGGTGAGACTTTGGTGAAAAGGGAGCTCTCCTACACTACTGGTTGGTGGGAATGAAAATTAGTCCAGGCACTATGGAGAACAATACGGAGGTTCCTCAGAGACCTACAAGTAGAACTACCATATGATCCAGCAATTCCACTCCTGGATATCTACCCAAAGTACAGAAAAGTTCTCAGTCAGAAAAACACATGCACATCCATGCTTGTGGCATAATTCACAATTGCTAAGACATGGAACTAACTCAGATGTTTGAACAGATGAATGAATTTTTTAAAATGTGGAACACATACTCTACAGAATACTACTCAGCCATAAAAATAATAAGACCCTGGCATTTGATAGAAAATAAAAAATATGGGAGATTTACTGCAAAGTGAAGCAAGCCAGATGATTAGAGAGAAGCATCGTGTGTCCCAACTCAAGGTATATCAAATATCTTTAATCTAAGGTATAAACTGAGTGACAGGAAGGCATAAAAGCATAGAGAACAATAATGAAGACAGTAGGGGAAGAGGATGAGAAATGTGGGAGGAAGATGGGAAATATGGGAGGATGGGGGGGGGGAATCAAGGGAAAAAATAACCTAAAAAATCTTTTTAATGTGTCACTGAATATGATTTGTCTGTATCTTGTTGAGAAGTTTTGCATCTATATTTATCAGAGATATTGGTTTCTAGTTTTCTTTTTTTCTTATGTCCTTGTCTGTTTTGAGGACGATAGTGATGGAGGCTTCATAAAATGAATTTAGGACGGTTCCCTCCTTTTACATTATTAAAAATAGTTTTAGTACAATGGGATTAGCTATTCTGAAAAAGTTTTGTAGGATTCAGAAGGGAATTC
>NW_006159705.1:0-3497 GCF_000334495.1 Tupaia belangeri chinensis
GAAAGTTGCCATCTCTTGGAAGTTGTGACTTTGGCTATTTTCTTTCTTGTTAAATTAAGAAATCTTTAGAATGTTTGATAGCAGAACTAAAGAAGTGAAAACAAAGTTAAGAAAAATGAGAGAGAAATAAATTTAAGAGAGGCAACTGATGTCTGTATATGTATAGCAAAATGGGAGTCTTCTTGATTTAGCTCTATTTAGCCTGCTCTATAGTGATTATTATTTTTCAATATTATTATGTTTTCAAAAAGAGGCAGCGTGTGTTTTGTTTGGAACTTGGATATAGGGACCTGTTTAAGTGTGTATGGAACTTGAATAGGGACCTGTAT
The DNA here is from genome assembly GCF_000334495.1 of Tupaia belangeri chinensis. NCBI lineage: Eukaryota > Metazoa > Chordata > Mammalia > Scandentia > Tupaiidae > Tupaia > Tupaia belangeri. Next base: position 330 of record NW_006159705.1, read on the forward strand.
TGAGCTCTTGAAAGTATACTTCAGGATTTAGGGAGCACACTAGCCCAGCATGTTTTTCAAGTTGTTTGGCTGTGATCCAAACAGTGGTTGTCCTTGGGAGATCTCACTCCCTATGCAAAGAGCTTAACTGCTATGATACGGGCTGGTCCTCTATTCCCTATTTTTGTGAAGTCAGCATTTTTAGTTTCACATGTGAATGAGACTATGTGATTCTTTCCTTTCTGTGCCTGCTATTTCATTTACCATAATGATCTCCCATCCATATTGACTCAAATGATAGGATTTCATTCTCTGAATGATGAATAGTATTTCGGGTGTGTGTGTGTGTGTGTGTATATGTGTGTGTGTATCACATTCTTTTTTTCATTCTTCTGTTGGGCACTAAAGTTGATTTCATATTTTGGATGTTGTGAATGCTGCAATAAACATGCTAATAAAGACATACTGATGTACTTAATATATTGATTTGCTTTCTTTTGGGTGCATGTCTAGTAATAGAATTGTTGAATCATATGAAAGTTAAATTCTTAGTTTTTTGAGAAACTCCAAACTGTTTTCCATAGTAGCTATACCAATTTACATTCCCACCAACAATGTAAGAGCTCTTGTTTCTCTGCTTTCTTTCTGGTGTTTGTTACTTTTTGTGTTTCTATAATGTCATTCTAACTGGAACTTGATGTGATTTTGACTTACATTTTCTGTATGATTAGTGATGTTAAACATTTTTTCATATGCTTTTTAATGATTTCTATTTTTAAAAAAATTGATCATAACATATGCTCATCTTTAGGTCTATTTTATTCTGGCTGCTCGAGCTGTTTATGTTCCTAATATATTCTGTTATTAAGTCCTTGTTAGATGTGTAATTTGTAAATATTTTCTCCCATTCTGTAGTCTGTCTCTTCATGCTATTGATTATTTCCTTTATTGTGCAGAAAATTTTTATTTTGAAAGAATATCACTTGTTTATTTTTGTTTTTGTTGCCTATGCTCTTGAGACCTTATCCAATACCAGTTTGACCAGATCAATGACCTGAAGTGTTTCCCTTATGCTTTCTTCTAATAGTTTCATAGTTTTGAGTCCAATTTGAAGTCTTTGACCCATTTTAAGTTTATTTTTGTAATTGATGAGAGAGGGGGCTAATTTCATTCTTCTTCTGCCTATGAATATCCAATTTTTCCAGTACAATTTGTTATAGAGACTATCCATTTCCCAACTGGCTATACATATATATATATATATATATGGCTTTATGTATAGATTTTCCATTCTGTTCCATTTCTCTATGTGTCTGCTTTTGTGCCAGTACCATGCTTACTTAGCTACTATAGATTTGTGTACATTTTGATGTAAGGTAGTGTGATACCTCCAGCTTTTGTTCTTTGCAAAAGTTTTTTGATATCATAAAATATTTGACTTTTAAAAATATTTTATTTAAATTTCTTTTATACATTCAATCACATATGATATTTAGCTTGCAAAGTAAATATTCTAACGAGTATATATTTCTCACCAGTCCAGTTGAGAATATTATACATGTTATCTTCAACAGATAACCTATTTCTTCATCCCATAAATGCCTTGCCTCTATTTTGTTCCTTAATGTTCTTCCTCAGACTCTACTTCTTCACCCACCTTCTTCCCACAATTATCTGGTATTTATAACCATTTTCTATGTTTCCATATCCTCTAGTCATTAGGTTTCGGCTATAGAGTGCAGACACTCAGTGTATATTAAGTGAAGACCTGCAATGTCTTTCCTTCATAGCCAGGCTTGCTTCACTCAGCAGTAAATCTTTCATATTTATTCACTTTCTGTCAAAAGTCCAGGTCTTGCTAGTTTTTTTTTTTTTTTTTTTTTTGGTTAAGTAGTTTTACATAGAGTATATGTGCCACATTTTTTGAACCCACTCATCTGTTCGAGGGCGTTTGGGATGGTTCCATGTCTTAGCAATTGTGAATAATGCTGCAATAAACATTGATGTGCAAGCACTTTTCCGACTAAGGATTCTTCTCTCTTTTGGTAGATATCAAGGAGTGGGATTGCTGGATCATATTGTAGTTCTATTTGTTGATCTTTCAGGAATCTCCATATTGTTTTCCATAGTGGGCAGACAAATTTACATTGCCATAAGCATTGTATGAGAGTTTGCCTTTTACCACACCCCCGCCAGAACTTATCATTTTTTGTTTTTAAATCATAGTCATTCTGACTGGAGTTAAGTGGTATCTCATTGTGGTTTTGATCTGCATCTCGCTTATAATGAGGGATGTTGAGCATTTTTTCATATGTCTTTTGGTTATTTGTATGTCTTCCTTAGATAATATTTTTTCAACTCATTCTCCCATCTTTTAATAGGGTTGATCATCTTTTTTGGGACAGCTGCTTGAATTCTCTGTGTATTCCAGTTATAAGTCCCTTACCTGATGCATTGTTTACAAAAATATTTTCTCATTCTGAGGGTTGTCGATTCACGCTATTTACTGTGTCTTTTGCCATGCAGAAACTTCATAATCTGATGTAGTCCCATTTGCCTATTTTTCGGTTTATTGACTATCCTTTTGGGGTCTTACTTAAGAAGCCTTTGCCTACCCCAATGTCTCTCAGTGTTTCCCAAGAGTTTTTCAGCAGCAGTTTTATAATTTGAGGTGTTAGGTTTAGATCTTTGATCCACCTTGAGTTGATTTTGTCCATTGTAAGAGATAATGGGTTCAGAAACATCTTTCCGAAGGTGGATATCCAGGTTTTCCAGCACCATTTGCTAAAGGATAGTTTTCCGTTTTACACAGGATTGATAAGTACCCTTGTCAAAAATCAGTTGACTGTATGTTTTGGAGTTTATTTTGGGGGTCCATATTCTGTTCCATGGGACCACCTGTCTGTTTCTGTGCCAGTACCATGCTGTTGTGATTATCACAGCTTTGTAGTATATTTTTGGGTCAGGGAGAGAGATGCCGCTCACTCCACTCTTCTTGTGCAAGATTGCTTTGACTGCATGAGGCCTGTTATTATGCCAGACAAATTGTATTATTGTCTTTACTAGATTTGTTATAAATGTCTCTGGCATTTTAATTGGGATTGCATTAAATATGTAGATTAATTTGGGTAGAATTTCCATTTTGATTATATTAATCTTTCCAATCCAGGAACATGGGATTTCTTTACA
>NW_006159705.1:4585-6786 GCF_000334495.1 Tupaia belangeri chinensis
GGATCTTTAGAAATTGCTCGAGCAGAATGGGAGTTAACTCTTTAAAAGTTTTGTAGAATTTAGAGGTGAGGCCATCAGGCCAGGACTTTTCTCTGTAGAGAGGTTATTTATTACTGATTCAATCTCCTGGCTTGTTATGGGCCTATTCAGTTTTCTACATCCTCCTGACTCAATCTTGGTAGCTTATGTGTATCCAGGAATTTGTCCATCTCATCCAGATTTTCTTGTTGGCATATAGTTGTTCATAGTATACTCTAATGATGTTTTGTATTTCTATTATGTCTGTTGTTATATTGACTGCTTGATTACAAGTTTGATTTACCTGGTTCCTTTCTCTCTTCTTAATTAGTCTAGCTAGTGGTGTGTTGATTTTTTAAATCTTTTCAAAGAACCAGCTTTTACTTTCATTTATTTTCTGTAGAGTTTGTTTATTTTCTATTTCATTTATTTCTGCTCACATCTTTATTATTTCTCTTCTCCTGATGTCTTTTGAATATTTTTGCTGTTGCTTTTCCAATTCTCTGAGGCATGATGTTAGTTGATCCATTTGCCTTTCTATCTTCTTCTAATGTACACTAATTTTTATAAACTTCCATCTTACGATTGCTTTTGCAGTGTCCCATAGATTATGAAAACTCTTGTTCTCATTGTCATTGGTTTCCATGAATCTTTTGATTTCAATCTTTATATCTTCAGTTGTTGTGAAGTCATTCAAGAGTATTATGTAGATGATACTTAATACATAATATCTATTGTGTAGATAATACTGTTGAATGCATTTGTGTATTTTTGAGGATTTTTCTTGAAATTAATATCAAGTTTAATTCCATTATGATTGGAGAAGATGCTGGATATAGTTTCTATGACTTTGAATCTGTAGAGGTTTGCTTTGTGCCCTGTCATGTGGTCAATCTTTGAAAAGGTTCCTTGTGGGGGTGAGAAAAAAGTGTATCTTGTGTTTTTTGGGTGAAAAGTTCTATAGACGTCTGTTAAGTCTATTTGATTTATGGTATTATTTAGATCATTTATCTCTTTACTTATTTTTTGTCTATATGATCTGTCCAGAGGAGTAGTGGGGTGTTGAGGGCTCCAACAATTAGTGTGTTGCAGTCTATCTCTCCTTTTCGATCTAACAGTCTTTCCTTCATATATTTGGTTGCTCCTGAGTTAGGTTCACAGATATTTATAAGTGTTATATCTTCTTGATGAATTAACCCTTTTACTATACAGTGTCCTACTTTGTCTCTTGGATCCATTTTGGTTTTAAAATCTATTTTGGCAGAAATTAGTATTGTCCCTCCAGTTCTTTTTTTTTGTTCCCATTTGCATGGAATATCTTCTTCCAACCCTTCACTTTTAGTCTATGTATATCTTTATCCTTGAGATACGTTTCTTGTAGGCAACACAAGAAGGCGTTTCTGTTTTTCTGTTTTTCAATCCATTCAACCAGTCTGTATCTCTTGAATGGAGAATTTAATCCATTGACATTCAATGTTGGTATCAATATTTCTGGACTTGTTTCTACCTTTAAGTTGGCCATTGTCTTGGTTGTCTTTATTCCTTTATTTCTGGCTGTTCATTCTTTAGTTTTCCTTGGAGCAGGATTCTTTTCAGAGTTTCTTGAAGAGCTGGTCTGGCATTGGCAAACTTTTTCAGGTTTTGTTTGTCTGCAAAGATTTTAATCTTTTTTTTCCCATATGAAGATAATCTTATTGGATATAATAATTTTGGTTGAAATTATTCCTCTCTTAACACTTCCAATATGTCTTCCTATTCTTTCCTTGTTTGCATTGTTTCCATTGAAAGGTCTGGTGTTAGCCTGATGGAATGACCTTTGTAAGTCACTTGTCATTTCTCTCTGGCTGATTTTAGTATGTTTTCTGTGGTTTTGGCCAAGATAAAGGCTACAATGTGCTTTCAGGAGGATCTTCTTGGGTTGATTCTATTTGGGGTCCTTTGTATTTCTTGGGTCTGGATGTTTGAGTGCTTCTCTAGACTTGAAAAGTTTTCTTCTAGGATTTCATGGAATATATTTTCCATGTTCTTATTAGTTTCTTCACCTTCTGAGATACCAATTATTTGGATGTTTGGACTTTTATTGAAATCTAGTATTTCTCATATATTATCTTCACTTTTTGGGTTATTTTCTCTATCTTTTTGTTGTTGTTGTTTTCCAAATCAGAGGTTTTGTCTTCTACATC
>NW_006159705.1:6828-24871 GCF_000334495.1 Tupaia belangeri chinensis
AGAGAGTTTTTGATTTCCTGTATTACAGACTTCATCTTTAACAGTTCCATCTGATTCTTTCCTATAGTGTCCATTTCTTCTTTCAAATCATGGAAGGAGTTCATGGTCTCTCTCTTTTTTTTTTTTTTTCCCAACTCATAGAATTTTTGTCACTATGAATGTTCTGAATTCTTTCTCTGACATTATGGTAACTTCTCCTGTTTGTTCGAGAGGTGGAGGGGAGTTATGGTCTTCTCTTGATGAAGACATATTTCCTGGTTTATTCAAACCGGAGACTCTTGTTCTACTTCTAGACATTGGGTGATGTATTAACTTTTGCACATCTTTTGGAAGAAAGTTTCTGCCACTAGGAACAATTTGCTTCCCTATTGCTGTGGGCTGAAGTCGCTCTGGCTGTATTTAGCAATGTGAGCCATGCAGGAGGATTCTTCTATACAGGTGTCTGAAGAGATATTTCTCCTTTTTTGCAGGGGCTCAACAAAAGGGAGAATCCCAGGGAGCCTTTCCAGCAGGGTGGAGGGGGACAGATCTCTGAGGTTGGGAGAGCTGGGCTGGGGCCTGAGTTGGAGCTGGAGCTGGAGCTGGGGCCAGGACCAGTGAAAAGTCCTGACTCACTGTCCCTGACTGGTCAAGGGGCTGAAGATGGAACTGAGTTCTGTTGGAAAGCTGGGGGCTGCCCTTTCTGGCAAGTGGAGGGTTCTGAGGTTTGGAGAGCTGGGCTGGGGCCAGAACTGGAGCTAGGGCCAGTGCTAGTGAAAGGCCCTGCCTCAGTGTCACTTACTGACCAAGAGGATGCAGATGAAACTGGGTTCTCCTGAAGAGCTGGGGTCTGCCTTTTCTGAGGAGGGGCTCTGAGGTTGGGAGAGCTGGGCTGGGGCTGGAGCTGGAGCTAGGGACAGAGTCAGTGAAAGGCTGCAAATGGAACTAAAAATATTTGACTTTTTAAGTCTCTGTACTATATTCCTTCATTTGGATGTCCTATACTTAAGGCTATTTGTATTTTTTCAAATCTTTATAATTATATTCAAATTGTAATAAAAATTCTCATAGATCTATTTTACCTATATTGTTTTTGACAAAATAATATTATTTTTATTAAAAAATATCAAGACTATATATTTTATCAAAAAGTATTCTTCATTTTAATGCATTATCTATATATTGACAACTTATCTCTCATGCAGTGTTTAATCATTTGTATTTCCAATAAGACAGAACCACATCACAAACAAATATCATACATTTAAAACATTATGAGGGCCAGCAGGTGGTATGGTGGTTAAGGTGCTGCACTCTCACATGGCCAACAGTAATTCATGTCCTGGTCCTTGAGACCTACTTTCTCTCTCTGCCTCTCTCTGGTGAGCATATGTGCCCTATAACAAAATTAAAATACAACAATAATAAAGTTAAATAAATAATTTAAAAATAAAAATTTATGTTGATCTGATGAGCAAGAGAGATCTAATTTTAATTTGCTTTTGCTAAATTTTATTAAGATTAAAATTTAATATGAATGGTCAATTCATGTTTTTACTCTTTCTCTTATACCATTTATCATATAGATTAAACAGAGCAGCCATGTGTCACTATGCTTTACCCTTAACTATTTTTATAATCTTAGAGTTACTTCTAAATTGCAATTCCATGTTTAAAATGGATATTAAATAATGCTATGAACTAGACTTGCTTATTGTCCTAAATTCTTTAAGTGATTTGTGTGTTATTTTATCTTTACATAAGCACTATTAGAAATAGGCACTGAACTCCCACATGGTCAACCACTGTTTGAGCCCCAGACCTGATGGCTTGAAAATCACACTGGGCGTGTGTGCATGCATGTCCAAACGCCTAGGAAGAGAATGGAGGAGAAGGGATTGCAGCATGGTCATTCCCCCCAAGAGGGTGATTTCTCACTTTCCCTCTGTCTCTATGTGTTTTCTCTCTGGCAAGCAAATGTACCATATGGCAAAGAAAAAGAAACGTGTTATTTATATCAATATTTTTAAAATGGGGAATACTAGGCACAGAAAAGCTAAGTAATTTGCTGTTGGTCACACATCATCTAGAGAATCCAGGACTCATACCCACCAGTGTCACTTAGGAGGCCTCAGTGATAATCAATGAAGTATACTGTCTTCTTATAGCTGACAGTACCCCGTATACAGCAGATTTTCATTGCAGATCAAGTGCCTGTAAACATATAAACATACCACAAATACATAAATATACACACCTGTTCTCCTTCCACTTAAGAGATTACATAGGAAACATGATGACTTGTTTTTCTCTTAACAACCTTTGGTATCATCAAAATTGGAAATAAACATTTTACATTTTATCTAAAAGAAAAAAGAAACATGATATCTTATTTATTATTTTAATGTGCATATCTGTTTGGTCAGTTATGCCATAATCCTCTTCTTCCAGTCTTCTGGATTGCAAGGATTCTGGGCACATCTATGCCTGGTATGTTTTCAGAATGACTGTACTGGGGATTCAAACTAGGTCAGTATGTGGCTTCCCGCTCTACAGTCTGGTAAGCTATTAACTCTGCCAAACTGGGCCGTATTGGCCATATTTTTTATCCTGCTCATTATTAGTATATTAATAAGTGAGGAATTATAATATATTCTATATCAGGTGTGATATGTTTCCTCTAATCCTTTATTTTACCTTTATACATCATAATTTATGTTATTATTTACTCACCTAGATAATTATGCTAAATTACATTACACAAAATCTCTGTAAACTTGGTTGGAACTTCAGTAAATTTGTTTATAAGATTTTATTGTTCTATCCATAAAATTGATCTTATCGTATATCTCCACTTAATACATACTGACTGTCTACACTCTATGGAGAAAACAGAAAGCTTAGAAGATATAGAAGCATGGAAAATTGTTATGGATAGTAAAGACAGTGGGGTAAGAGGCTATGAGAATGGGGAGAGTGTGAGGAAAGAAATTAATTAGAGAAACAGAGTTGCAAGACATTCATGGTACACAGAAATGGATTATTATCTGTTGATGATAATGTGTATAGTATCCTCAACTAGATGGTGTGAAGTGTATTCATGTTGGGTAAATTTGCTTTACAATCGAAGTGATGTATAGTAATTGAATGTATAAAAATACATTAAAATTAAAAAATGGATTTATATCCAGATATAACATATCCATTTATATTTAAATATCATTTTTCATATTTTCCTTCAAATAAGTCATACATGTTTGTTAAGTGTACATTTTGTTAAATTTAACCATTGTGCCTATTGTGAAATCATTTGTATTCTTACTGTAATTTCTCTTTGGTTATTTTTGGTATATAATAAACAACAAAGTTTAATTATTCATCTTGTATTAGACTATATTTCTGACCAGTTATTATATATTTGAACTGGGTTTTTGAGTTTTTAAAGATGTATAATCAAATTATCTGCAAATATTGTTGACCTTTTTCAGTTTTTGTTCTTATAATATTTCCTATTGCCCCAAAATGTTGAAAAATAACTGTTAAAATATGATCATTGTTATTTTTCTGCCTACTGATAAACCTATCATAACAGATTAGTCTTAAAACCCTGAAAATTGGTAAGGTTTGTGTGGGCTTATCTTCAAAAAGTGCATGTAATAAGCAGAGAAAAATTATACAAAAGTTTAACCGTTTTTACAGGAAATTTTTAAAGCAGAAAAATATAGGCTACAGAATGAGTAAAGAGGGCTGACAACCAGTTTGAGAATTTCTCTGAGTCTTTGTTTTATTAGCTATATGATGGGGATAAAAACAACTACTTCATCTGGACTTAAAGATGATTTTTTAAAAGGGAATGTAAAGAAATTACTAACACAGACTGGGATCAGAAAGGTGCCCAATGTCTGATAACGAGTGTCATTGCCAAAAAATCTTATGCAAAGAGAGTTTTTAAAAAAATCTAATGCAAAGAGAGTTTAAAATATGTACAGGAGTTGGGTTAAAGCTATTTGAAAGGTGCTACTGAGTGCAACTAACAATAAGGCACCTAATTTTATTGATGGTTCTCAGTATGCTGTTTATGTTGAAAATAATGGAAGAAGTATTTGGACAGAGCACAAGATCCCAGGCTACTAACCCTTCCTTTACCTGGCTACTAACTCTTCCCTCACCTTAACTATCCATTCCTGTTCAGAGTGCTTCTTTAGAATTATTTTGTAAATATATATATTTTTAAAAATCAGCTTTCGTAAATAGGACCAGTTTGCTGCATAATAATCTAACTGGTTTAAAGCACCATGAATTTATTTTCTTTCTAAACATACCTAAAAGGATGATTACATTGTAAACCTTTCTACAGTCTTCTCAGGACTATAAATCAGTAGGTGATTTGACTTCAGATCATGTATCTTGTTGAGGATGACCCCCCCACACACATACTGATAGTATTAAATAATTCAAAGAGAGAGAAAATCAGAAATGGCTTCGAATTGTTGGAACTTCTGACCAAAAAGAAACTCAATCTTTTAACATATGGAAAGTGGTAACAGATGGAAATCAATGGCCTGATTTTGGATATTAATTAAGAAAATATCTAAGTGGGGTCATCAGATGGTGTGGTGGTTAAGGCATTGGGCTCTGAAATGGCCTATGGAGTTTTGAGTCCTGGACTTGGTGGTTTGCTTTTTCACTTTCCCCATTTCTCTCTCTGTCTCTCTCTCTCTCTGGTCAAATGAAATAATAATAATAATGATAATATAAAATAAACAATTCTTTTTTAAAACAGAATATATCTAATTTACTCAATATTTTTTAAAAAAAATCTGACTGATGTGTTTCCTTCTTGATGCTAATCTATGCACAGGAATAGACATTCATGGGAGAGGAGAACCAAACCTACGTGACTGAATTTGTCTTCCTGGGTCTTTCACAGGATCCACAGACTCAAGTCTTGCTCTTCTTCCTCTTTCTGATCATCTACCTGCTGACGGTGCTGGGAAACCTGCTGATTGTCGTGCTCATTCATGTTGACTCCAGACTGCACACACCCATGTACTTTTTTCTTAGAAACTTGTCCTTTGCTGATCTCTGCTTTTCTACTACCACAGTCCCCCAGGTTCTAGTCCACTTCTTAGTGAGAAAGAAAACCATTTCCTTTGCTGGATGTTCAACACAGATAGTTGTTTTACTTCTGGTTGGATGTACAGAGTGTGCTCTGCTGGCGGTGATGTCTTATGACCGCTACGTGGCAGTCTGCAAACCCCTGCACTACTCTAGCATCATGACACACCAGGTATGTGTCCAGCTAGCCATAGGATCCTGGGCCAGTGGAGCGTTTGTGTCACTGGTGGACACCACATTCACACTGCGTCTGCCTTACCATGGAAACAATATCATTAACCATTTTTTTTGTGAACCTCCTGCCCTACTGAAGCTGGCTTCAACAGACCCTTACAGTACAGAAATGGCCATCTTTGCAATGGGCGTGGTCATCCTCCTGGCTCCTGTCTCCCTCATCCTTGTCTCCTACTGGAATATCATCTCCACTGTGATCCGGATGCAGTCTGGGGAGGGGAGGCTCAAGGTCTTCTCGACCTGTGGTTCCCACCTTACTGTTGTTGTTCTCTTCTATGGCTCAGCAATATTTGCATACATGAGGCCAAACTCCAAGAAAATGAGTGAAAGGGATAAAATGATCTCTGTGTTCTACTCGGCAGTAACACCTATGTTGAATCCCATCATTTATAGTCTGAGGAATAAGGATGTTAAAGGGGCTCTCAAGAGAGTAACTGCAAGGTAGTCTTTTAGAGGTGGTAATCTCTGACTGTGATGACTCTTTTAGGGATCTGAAGACAAGTTATTTTCTTGTGATTTTTTCCCATTTCCAACTCATCCCTTTATTCTTTCCCACTCCATCTTTCTGTATCTCTTCTCAGATTAGTTCAACAAATTGCTAATTTAAAACAAGACGCCTTGGTAGATATTAAGAAAAAATTAAATTAGAAGAAAGGAAAAGAAAGCAAATTGAAGGAAGGGAAAATAAAAGTGGAGGGCAGCGAGGGAGAGGAAGGTAGGGAGATTGAAGACAAAACAAGCATTTATCTTCTAGCCCATATAAACTGATAAGACAATGAAAACAAGGAGGCATAAAATTATATGGCAAGAAACAAGGAGAGGGTCACTGGTGAAGTGGTAACACAATTTGACCCACAAAAGAAGGTCCTAAGACCTCTCTGGGCATACTGGTCACACATGAATATGCCCACGATCCAGGCTGGCTGATATTGTAATTAGAACATGAAGATCCTGTTGGGGTACTTGTCCCTGTCTTTCTGTCTTATTGAAGAAATCATTCATACAGTTGGAAAGCAAAAACAGAAAACCAATAAACAAAACCTTATCATAAATATGTGCATGATGTTTCTGGCACATGAAGTCATTTCTTTGCTTATTTCATGTATTTATCAGGCTACTTTTGAACACATATATCCCTGGTACATTTATGGAACTGGAGGCAGAGACATAAAGAAAGTCTTCATGGTGTTACATTTATAACAAGTCCTTCAATTCTAATTTTGACACTTTGGGGAATTCAAGGAAGAAGGGTAGGCTGGAAATTGAACCAGGCCTCCTTTATTTTTCATTCTCATGCAGTCTTCTGCACAACCAGGGACCTGTATTTTATTTATTTGTTTGTTTGTTTTATGAAAGAGAGAGAGAAAGACAGAAGCTCTAGGGATCTTGACTGTAATCCATCCCTAGCCTTCAGCCAGTCCAAGATCATGGAAAAGCACATGCCCACATAGGAAGGTCTCCAATTTGAACCTGGGATGGTTGCCCCATCCTGCCAACAGCAGTGTCATCACATGCTACCGTGAGCACACATGCCCTATAGCAAAAATCTCTTTAAAAAAACCCTATAATTAATAGAGGTATAGTATTGCCTTCAAATCTATATCTCATGTATCTTCCTGTGTTATAAAAATAAGTGTTGTAGGTTGACTCCATGGTTAGTGATTAAAGAAGTCAGATCCAACATCTGGCAGCTGTAAGGTAGAAGTCTCAGACATGGCAGCTAAAGTAACACTGGAGTGTCTGACTCCATGCCAGAAATCCCAAAAGTAGGGATAGATGGAAAAGAAGGGATAACAATGTGACAATTCTTCACAAGGGGCGATTTTTCCTCTTCTTCTCGGTTTCAGGTCAACCAAAATCTCACTGAGATTTTACAGCATGCTCTGTAGCAAAAACAAACAAACCAACAAACAAACAAAAACAACAACAAAAAAAAAAACAAGCAAATTAAATGAACAAACAAAATACAAATCAGTGCTACGAAAAAAAACAAGCAAATTAAATGAGCAAACAAAATACAAATCAGTGCTATGCCAAGTGTGATTCATGGGCTGGTATTTTTCCATGAACTGCTTTCTGCTTGTCTGTGATTAGAACATTTAGAAATGCCTTGAGAATCATTTAGAAAATAATTTTATCAGGTCAAACACAATCATTTAAATATCAGGATTTTTCTTTGTATAGCTCAGTTTGTATTTTTAATTTACTATACTTGGAGTTGACATTTATGTATTATTACCAATCTACTATGTCTGGGAAAATTTTTGGATAGAAATAGGCTCTGCACTATGGATCTTAAGGATGTCATAATAACAACTGCTGAGATTCAAACCATGTTTGGCTAGCTCCTTAATCACCAGGCCACCTGCTGATTCCTTGAAAAAGTGGTTTTTATTTCATGTCCAATAGAAACCCCATCCTGACATATTTTGAAGGTATCTTTGAGTGTTGTAATGAATTGTAGGGAACGGACGAAAAATCAGGGAGACTGAGATTAGGAGGTTAAAGTCTCAACTAGGATTATAGCAATGGAGGGGTAGAGAGGATGGTGGACAGGTGGGTAGATAAGATTGCAAGGTAAGAAGAGAAGACACATCCTTCCTAAGACTTTAGCCTGAGCAATACTGAGGAGGATAGGGAAGACTCAAAAAGGGGGTTTAGTGGGGAAACCAAGAATTCTTCACCAGACTTTTATACATGGCCCCATGTTGTGTGCTGACTTAGACTTAACAGCATTCCTGTCTTTAAATAGCTACAATAAGGTCTGAGTTTAAACAGTCAGGACATCTTGGACTGCACCACACTGTCTAGGCCATTTTCCCCAATGTCAGAACACAGAGTGCTTTGAATACAAAGCAGACATGGGTTTTGAAATCTTCTGGTCAGTCTTAGTTTGGGAGGCATCATCAAGATGATGCAGAATATACTTACTCTATCTGCCTGTTACTTTATCATTATTATTGAAGCCTCTATTTCAAAAAACCTGACAATGAATTTGAGGCACTGAACATCCCTAGTGTGGTTTGAGATGCAGGAGTATAGTACAAGACAACATTAAAATTAGGTATTTCAGTATGAGATTGCAAGTTTTACAAAATGCCCCCCAGGGTATCTCTTATTGTACAAAGGTTAAAAAGTTAATAGGGCTGATTGCTCTAGGGAATTCTCTGATTATATCAGCTCTTTGGAACTCAGGTTTGAAGACTTGTTTCAGTAAAATTCTCCATACTTGTTCTTAGGTGAAGTTGGGATTGTGTCCCTTGATAAAATGGTGGTCCTTGGGTTGGAATGAATAAGATTCATGGCTCAGATGATGTCCCAATCTCAGAATATTTGGTGAACTGGAGTGGAGGCTATCTTCTAGGATTTGGATTAGCAGGCTACACAAACCACACCTTTATTCATCTGTTACTTATCTCCATCACTGTCCTGTGCTTTCCTCATGCCAGTGCTCCAGGTGAGCGGGAGTAAGGTTCTCAGGGGAAATTAGTCAGTTTGAGGAGTGCAGCATCTTGATTTTGCTCATGAAGGGATGGGGGCCAAGCTTTGCTGTTCATTCTATTTCCCTTTTCTTTTCTATCTGGCTTCTAGAGAGAATATGTGCTCTTATTTTATATTGTTTCTCCTCAGTAATGACCTCAAGAATGCTGTTCTCAAATATTTCTGGTGAGAGTCAAGCTCTTGACCAAGAATATCAGGTCAACTTCAGGGGCCATGGGCATCTACCATCTCTCCTTTTGTGCTAAAGTTAATTTATCAGATTCTCCTCTGCTGTTTCAGTGTACTCCCTCAGGACTTCCTTCATTTTTTCCCCCATTTGAGTTTGGGCACTAGGAGCAGGCAGGTCCTGGATTAAACCTAGACCTCCTGCCCTGGACACACAGGCAGGAACTTTTTTGTGGTCAAACATCCCTGGCTGCTCCACAAGGCTGTGTTAGTGTGTTATTTTGCATGAGCCGGTATGGAACCCTCTTCCTCATCTCTCATCCCCTCATACTGAGCTCACCCTTAGCTGACATGTGGTTGATACTAGATTTATAATCCCTTGTTAACCTGATGAGCAAGCCTAGAAATTGTTAAATCCAGATGATTACAGCCCCAGTACGGAGCTCAATGTCTCAACAACTAACATAGTTCCCTTTTCTCATACTTCTCCTCAGAGAGTGAATGCACTGGAGTGAAAACTGGTGTGAGTCTATTTACTCATTTATTAGACTAACTTTTGTTAAACACTTACCATGTGTCAGGTGATATTGAAATACAGATGATATAAATAAATCATACCTGGTACACTTCCTTGAAGCAGCAGTCCAGTTCTGGGAGATAAACATGTAGACAAATAAGTACAAGACAATGTCGAAACTGTGCAAAGGGACGTGTGCACAGACCTTTTCTTGGACATTGGGAGGAGAAAAGTCAACTCTGCCTGGTAGATTGAGTAAGGAACTTCAGAACTGACTACATTGAAGCTGATTTTAGGCAATTCACTAAAGGTTAAAGTCAAAGAAACTACGATGTTCCTTATGAAAGAATGTGAAGTTTAGGAAAACCACAGAGTGTGTTTGGCTGAATCTCATGATAAAAACAATGAGGAAAGAGGTTAAAAATATATGCTGTGTAGTGGAAGAAAGACCACTCAAAACAATTGAAAAGAATGATATGAATCTGGGGAGAGGTGGAGGGGAGTAGGATGATGTTCCTCAAAGGGTAAAAAGGTTTGGTCATGCAGGAGTAGTACATTCTTGAGATCTAATGTACATTTTGGTGACTATAGATATTCATAATGTATCGAAAACTTGAAATCTGCTAAGAGAGTAGATCTTGTTTTCTCATCACAGGATGAAAAAGGAAATGGCTACAATGTGAAGGTAATGAATACATTAATTAGCTTGATGTCAGGGCTGATTCCACAATGTATGCTTATCAAAACATCGAGTCATACATCTGAAACATTTATGATGTTTATATGTCAATTATATCTCAAAGCAGCTCAAAATCAACTGAGATGAGGACTTACTATTTCATAGTAATATCACTTTCATTTTGTGTGTGTGACTTATTTTTCCACATGGGACATAATCAATTACAAAACTATCAATTTGGGGATTAGATTTAGAGAACATGACTAAGATGTAGAAGACTGCAAGGAGAAAAGAGTGAGATACAGTGTCCTACTATTATAGAAAGAAGAGGCTTTAAGAAATAGTTATAAATTATACTAAATGTTAGAGACTAAAGAGGATATAGAATTAGAAAAGATCATTGCTTTGGTAAAATCATGGCTACAATACAATCATGAAAATAAAAATGAGACTGGAAAGATTTGAGAAGTCCATGGAATGATGCAAAGTAGAAGCAGTAAATCCTGAACATATCTTGAATAAATTTAATACTAAAGGCAAAACCAAATATTAGACAATAGATCAAAAAGTCATAGGATCAAAGAAGTTTGTTCTGCTTTTCTCTTTTATATATTTTAAGAAACATTTTTAAAAATTATGGTAAAATATAAGACTGTCATTTTTGGATGCACAGTTCAGTAGTGATAATGATATTCAAGTTGTAGAGTAACAGATCTCTAGAACTTTTTATCTTGCAAAACTGAGTATATCCCCTTCCCTCTTCCCCATTAACCACTGGAAACCATTTTACTTTATTTCTTTGAGTTTGACCAGATACCTCACATAAGTGGAAGCATACAATGTTTTCCTTTTTGTGACTTGCTTGTTTCACTTATAATGTCCTCCAGATTGTCCTTGTTGGAGCATATGACAGGACTTCCTTCTTTTTAAGCTGAGTAATATTCATTGTCTATAAATACCAAATTTGGTTTACCCAAACATCCACTGATGGACTTTTGGAAAGTTGCCATCTCTTTGAAGTTGTAACTTGGGCTATTTTATTTCTTGCTAAATTAAAAAATACTGAGATTGTTTGATAGCAGTACTAAAGAATTAAAATAAGGTAAGAAAAATGATAGAAAAATAAATTTAGGAGAGGCTACTGGTGCCTATGTTAGTGTATAGCAAAACGAAAGTCTGCTTGATTTAGGTCTGTTCTATAGTGCTAATTTTTTTTTTCGATATTATAATTTCAAAAAGAGGCAGTGTATGTTGTGGTTAGATGTGTATGGAACTTGGATACAGGGACCTATATTGATCTCTGTAAAGTTTACTTCAGGATTGGGGCACGCTAGTCCAGCATGTTTTCCAAGCTGATTGGCTGGGATCCAAACAGTGGTCATCTTGGGAGATCTGGCTCCCTATGCACAGAGTCTAACTGCTGTGATATGGGTCTGATCCTCTATTCCCGATTTTTATGAAGTCAGTATTTTTGGTTTCTGCATGTGAATGAGAATATGTGATTATTTTTCTTTCTGTGCCTGTTATTTCATTTAACATAATGACCTCCCATCCATGTTGACTCAAATGATCAGATTTTATTCTTCTAATAATAAGTAGTATTCCTGTGTATGTGTGTGTATCACACTCATTTGTTCATTCATCTGTTGGACACTAATGTTGATTGCATATCTTGGCTGTTTTGAATAATGCTGCAATAAACTTGCTAATACAGTCATGCTGATATACTTTAACATGCTGACTTCCCTTCCTTTGGATGTATGCCTAGTAGTAGAATGGGTGAATCACATGGCAATCAAATTTTTAGTTTTTTGTGAAACTCAATACTGTTTTCCATAATAGACATATTAATTTCAATTCCCACCAACAATGTAAGAGTTCCTCTTTCTCTGCTTCTTTTCTAGCATTTGTTACATATTTTGTCTTTTTTATAATGGCCAATGGAACCTGATGTTTTGATTTGCATTTTCCTGATGATTAGTGCTATTGAACATTTTTTCTTATTCTTTTGAACATTTTGTACTTTTTTGAGAATTATCTATTCATTACAGATGCTAATTTTTAAATCATTTTTTCTTCTGGCTGCTTGAGCTTTTTGAGCTCCTCATATACCTTGGTTATTAATTCCTTGTTAGATGTGTAATTTGTAAATATTTTCTCCCATTTCGTGGTCTGTCTCTTCACTCTATAGATTGTTTCCTTTGCCGTGGATGAAATTTTTAGTTTGAAATAGTATCATTTTTCTATTTTGGTTTTGTTGCCTGTGCACTTTAGATTTTATTAAAAAACTGTTTGACCAGACCAATGTCCTGAATTGTTTCCCCTATGTTTTTGTCTAGTAATTTCATAGTTTGGGTCTAATTTTGAAATCTTTGATCCATTTTATTTTCGTAATTGATGAGAGAGAGGGCTAATTTTATTCTTCTTCTACCTATGAATATTCAATTTTACCAGCACCATTTGTTAAAGAGACTCTTCACTTTCCACTGAATGTTCTTGGCACCGTTATGGAAATCAGTGCTGTGTATATATGGGTTTATTTGTGGGTTTGCTATTCTGTTCCATTGCTCTACGTGTCTGTTTTTCTATCAGTACCATGGTTTCTTGGTTACTATTAGTTTTGTGTACATTTCAATGTAAGGTAGTGTGATGTCTCCAGCTTTGTTCTAATCCATTATGATAATACATTGCTCTTTAGAAACGTTTTTCGATGTCATAAAATATTTGACTTTTTAAGTGTCTGTACTGTATTCCTTCATTTGGATGTTTTATATTTATTTAAGGCTATTTGACTTTTTAAAAGTTTTATAATTATAGTAGCACTGTAATAGATATTCTTATAGATTTACCCATATTGCTTTTTTTTGGGGAGAGGTTTTTTGCTATAGGGTGCGTGCACTCGCCAGACAGAGAGAGAGAAACAGAGAGACAGAAAGCAAGAAATCATCCCCCGGGGGGATGGCCATGCCGCAATCCCTTCTCCTCCATTCTCCTCCTGGTTTCTTGGGCACTCACACACACGCGCCCGGCGTGAGTTTAAGCCACCGGGTCCAGGACTCGAACCGTGGTGGACTACATGGGAGTCCAGCGACATAGCCATTATGCTAACTGCTGGTCCCAACCCATATTGCTTTTAACAAAATATTTTATTACAAAATATTGAGACAATTTACATTATCAAAATGTATTATTAATTTTTAATGTATTATCTATATATTGACAGCTTAACGCTCACATAGTTTTAATCTTTTGTATTTCCAGTAAGACAAAACCATATCACCAATGAATATCATAAATCTAAAATATTATGGGGGCCAGCAGGTGGCATGATGGTTAAGGCACTGGACTACCACATGGCTAACAGCAGTTCGAGTTCTGGACCTAGAGATTTGCTTTCTCTCCCTAGCTTCAGTGCCTCTCTTTAGTGAGCATATGTGCCCTATAACAAAATTAAAATATAGCAATAATAATAAGTAAAGTTGTATAAATAATTTAAAAATATATAAGTTTATGTGATCTGTTGAGAAAAAGAGAGATCTAGTTTTAATTTACTTTTGCTAAATTTTACTGAGATTAAAATTTATTGTGAATGGTCAATTCATGTTTTTATTCTTTCTCTTATAGCATTTATTGTATAGAATACACACAACAGTTATGTGTTACTATGTGTAACCTTAACTATTTTCCTAATCTTAGAGTTACTCTAAATTGCAATTTGATCATTATAGTGTATATTAAATAATAGTATGAGCTGGACTTGTTTATTATCCTAAATTCTTTAAACGATTTGTGTTATTTAATCTTTACATAAACACTATTAGAAATGTGTTATTTATATCACTATTTTACAAATGAGGAATGCCAAGCACAAAAAATCTAAGTAATTTTCTGTGAGTCACACATCATCTAGAGAAGCTAGGCCTCAGACCCACCAGTGTCACTTCAGAGGCCTCAGTGGTAATCAATGAGCTATACTGCCCCCTTAGAGCTGATAGTGCCCCTTAAACAGCAGACTCTCAATTCAGAGGATAGTTCATAGAAATGTAAACATACCACAAATAAATAAATACACAAATCCATTCACAATGCATTTGAAAGATTAAAATAATACATCACATAGGAAATATGATGACTTGCTTTTCA
Organism: Tupaia belangeri chinensis; assembly: GCF_000334495.1. Classification (NCBI taxonomy): domain Eukaryota; kingdom Metazoa; phylum Chordata; class Mammalia; order Scandentia; family Tupaiidae; genus Tupaia; species Tupaia belangeri. Next base: position 21,165 of record NW_006159705.1, read on the forward strand.
CTTAACGAGCTTGCTGTATCTTCAAACATGGAAGTTAACAAACTTTTACATTTTATCTAAAAGAAAAAAAACACGATATCTTATTTATTGTTTTAATGTGCATATTGGTTTGCTCAGTTATGCCATGATTCTCTTCCTCCAGTCTCCTGGCTTTCAAGGGTTTCTGGGCACAAACACCTGTGTCTGGTATGTTTTCAGACTGACTATCCTGTGGATTCAAACTATGGTCAGTATGTGGCTTCCAGTTCTACAGTCTGGTAAGCTACCATCTGTGCCACACAGGCTGGGCTATATTGGTCATATTTTCTGTTCCACTCAGTATACACTATATGAATGAGGGATAAATGATAATATATCCTGTATCAGGTATGATATGTTTTCCTCTAACCTCTTACTTTTCTACATCATAATTTATATTGTTAATTACTCACCTAGATGAAATTTAGAATAATGGTGCTAAATTCCACTACAGAAAATCTCTGTAAACTTGGTTGGAACTTCAGTGAATTAGTTTATAAGATTTTATTGCTTGGGCATGGTGGTGCCTGCCCTATGGTAAGATTTTATTGCTCTATCTACAAAATTGATTTATATCAATGTCTCCACTTAATACATACTGACTGCACTCTATGGAGAAAATAGAAAGCTTAGAAGATATAGAAGCATGAAAACTGTTATAAGAGAGTGGAGACCATAGGGGAAGAGAGTGAGAGAAGGGAGAAAGTGTGAGGAAAGAAATTAATTAGAAAAATAGAGATGCAAGACATTTATGTGACACAGAAATGGATTATCTGTTGATGAAAATGTGTATAGTATCTTCAACTGGAATGGTATAGTGTGTTCATCTTGGATAAATTCACTTTACAAGCTAAGTGATGTATAGTGATTGAATGTATAAAGATACATTGAAATTAAAAAATTGATTTATATACAGAAATCACATATCCACTTATATGCAGATATCATTTTTCATAGTTTCCTTCAAATAAGTCATGAATGTGTCTTAACTACTGTTTTAAATTTAACCAAAGTGCCTATTGTGAAGAAGTCATTTGGTTTTTTTACTGTCATTTCTATTTGGTTATTTTTGGTTTATAATAGCATAAGAAAGTTCAATCACTCATCTTGTATCAGACTACGGTTCTGACCAGTTATCATAGACTGGTACTGGCTTTTTGAGTTTTTAAAGATGTAAAAATTTTCTGCAAAACTGTTTACATTTTTAAATTTTTGTTCTTGTAATATTTCCTATTGCCCTTTTGGCAAGTCCCCCTGAAATGTGGAAAATAACTATTAAAATATGCTTGACTGCTATTTTTATGCCTATGAATAAATCTGTCATAACAAATTAGTTTTAAAACCCTGGAATTAGGGAAGGTTTGTGGGTTTATCTTCAAAAAATGGATGTGATAAGTAGATAAAATTATGCAGAAGTTCAACCTTCTTTAAAGAAAGTTTTTAAAGCAGGAAAAATAAAAGGGAGACAGAAACAATGAGCAGGGCTCACAGAAACCAGTCCAAGAATTTCTCTGAGTTTTTGTTTTATTAACTGTATAATGGAGATAATAACAACATCTGGACTGAAGGATGATTTTTCCCAAAGGGAATGTAAAGAAACTATTAACAAGGACTGTCACCAGGCAGATGCCCAATGTCTGACAATAACTGTCATTGCCAAAGAATCTTAAGCAAAGAGAGTTTTTTAAAAAGGGGGAGTACAGGAAACACATTAGAGACTATTTGAAAGGTGCTACTGAGTGCAACTACCAATAGGGAAGTTTTCAAATTGAGGGTCCTCTGTTCGCTGTTTATGGTAAAAATGATGGAAGAAGTATTTGGACAAAGGGCAAGATCCCTGGCTACTAAATCCTCTTTTACCTTAACTCTCCAAAAAAAACTCAGAGTGCTTTTTTAGAATATTTTTTATATATTTTTAAAATCAGCTTTCATAATATGCCTAGGTGCCTTATAAAAATCTGGTTCAATGCAACATGAATTTATTGGCTTCCCAAACATACCTATAAGGAAGACTTCACTACAAACAGCTCTATAGCCTTCTGAGGACTATAAATCAGTAGGTAATCCTACTGAAGACCAAGTAGCTTGCTGAGGATGATTTCTCCCTCACTGGTATTACTAAAGGATTCAAGGGGAAAGAAAATCAGAAATGACTTTCAACTGTGGGAACTACTGACCAAAAAGAAACTCAAGTCTTTTGACATATGGAAAGTGGTAACAGATGGAAATCAGAGTCTGATTTTTGATATTAATTAAAATATATCAAAGTGGGGTCAACAGGTGGTGTGGTGTTTAAGGCACTGGACTCTGACATGCCTGTTGGAGGTTTTGGTCCTGGAACTGTTGACTTTTATTTTTCTTCCACTTTCCCTCTGTCTCTCTCTAGTCAAATTGAACAATAATAATAATAATAATAAAACTCTTTTTTAAAAAGAAAATATCTAAGCTACTCAGATTTTTTTTATATAAATAACTGATTGATTTGTTTCCTTCTTGATGCTAATCTATGCACAGGAATAGACATTCATGGGAGAGGAGAACCAAACCTACGTGACTGAATTTGTCTTCCTGGGTCTTTCACAGGATCCACAGACTCAAGTCTTGCTCTTCTTCCTCTTTCTGATCATCTACCTGCTGACGGTGCTGGGAAACCTGCTGATTGTTGTGCTCATTCACATTGACTCCAGACTGCACACACCCATGTACTTTTTTCTTAGAAATTTGTCCTTTGCTGATCTCTGTTTTTCCACTACTACAGTCCCTCAGGTTCTAGCCCACTTCTTAGTGAAGAAGAAAACCATTTCCTTTGCTGGTTGTTCAACACAGATATTTGTTTTTCTTTTGCTAGGGGGTACAGAGTGTGCTCTGTTGGCAGTGATGTCCTATGACCGCTACGTGGCTGTGTGCAAGCCCCTGCACTACTCCAGCATCATGACACACTGGGTATGTGTCCAGCTGGCTATAGGGTCTTGGACCAGTGGAGCATTTGTGTCACTGGTGGACACTACATTCACATTGTGTCTGCCTTATCGTGGAAAGAACATCATCAATCATTTTTTTTGTGAACCTCCTACCCTCCTGAAGCTGGCTTCAACAGACCCTTACAACACAGAAATGGCCATCTTTGCAATGGGCATAGTCATCCTCCTGGCTCCTGTCTCCCTTGTCCTTGTCTCCTACTGGAATATCATCTCCACTGTGATCCGGATGCAGTCTGGGGAGGGGAGGCTCAAGGTCTTCTCGACCTGTGGTTCCCACCTTACTGTCGTTGTTCTCTTCTATGGCTCAGCAATATTTGCTTACATGAGGCCAAACTCCAAGAAAATGAGTGAAAGGGATAAAATGATCTCTGTGTTCTACTCAGCAATAACACCAATGTTGAACCCCATCATTTATAGTCTGCGGAACAAGGATGTTAAAGGTGCTCTCAGGAGAGTAAGTGCAAAATTATCTTTTTAGAGGTCGCGATATCTGATTATGGTCACCATTTTAGGGGTGAAGGCAAGTAATTTTCTTGTGAAATTTTCCCATTTCCACCTCATTCCTATATTTCCTCCCTTGTCTTCCTAATTCTCTTCTCAGATTAGTTCAACAAATTGCTTATTCAAAACATGACACCTTGGTAGATACTGAAAAGAAATTAAATTACAAAAAAAGAAAAGAAAACAAATTGAGGGAAGGAAAACAAC
>NW_006159705.1:24987-50232 GCF_000334495.1 Tupaia belangeri chinensis
GGAAAGAGGAAGGTAGGGAGATTGAAGACAAAACAGGCATTTATCTTCTAGCCCATGTAACCTGATAAGACAATGAAAACAAGGAGGCATAAAATCATATGGCAGGAAACAAGGAGAGGGTCACTGGTACAGTGGTAACACAACCTGACCCACCCAGGAAGGTCCTGAGGCCTCCCTGTGCATGCTGGGCACACACAAACATGCCCATGATCCAGGCTGGTGAGATTGCAATTAGAACATGAAGATCTGTTGGAGTGCTTGTCTCTCTGTATTTCTCGCTTGTGGAAAATAAATAAACAAATAAACAAAAATAAATAAAAGGGAGAGCATTAAAGAACATTAAAGAGAAAGAATTAAAAAAATATATATATGCTTGTATATGTATACATATTTAATACCCTCAAAGAAATGAAATGATAGAGTATGTCCATAAAATAAAAGATCTCTGTAAGAATTAAAAAATAAATAAAGAAATAGATAAAATAAAATAGATACAGTTGAAGGGGGAACCAAAGAACAAATAAACAACACTGATCACATCCGAACATGTTTCTGGCATATGGAGTCATTAATTTCATCATTGCATGTATTTATCAAACTACTTCGGAACACACATATTCCAGGTACATTTATGAAGCTGGAGGTATAGACATAAAAAATAAAATCTTCATGGTGTTACATTTCTAACATGGCCTTCAATTCTAAATTTAAAACTTTGGGGAATATAAAGAAGTACACTGCTTCATCCACATTGGGGGATGCTTTTTCTTTACTTACCTGTGTGCACAAACTCTTTGTCATAAATAAAGCAAACTAAAATCCTTAGAAACAAATTTAACCAAAGAGGTGAAAGATATCTACAATGAAAAGCATGAAATCCTGATGAAAGATATATAATAAGATACCAATAAAGAAAAAAGGCATCCTAGCTTTATGAATCTGGAAGTTAATTTTTCATGGTGTGTATGTGGTGTTATTTTAGGCAGAGTTTCACTGTGTTACAACCCTTTTGGCTTAACTTCCAAAGTAAGTGAGACCACAGGCATGGTCACCACACTGAACTTTCTAGGGTGAGCTGGAAATTGAACCCAAACCAAGTTTATTTTTTATACTCATGTAGTCTTCCTCAGGGCCAGGAACCTGTATTTTATTTGTTTGTTTGTTTGTTTGTTTCATGAATGAGACACAGAAAGAGAGATTGCCTCTAGTGGTCTTCATACTGTAATCCACCCCCAGCCTTCAGCCAGTCCTAGATCATGGGAAAGTACATGCCCAGCATACTCAGGGAGGTCTCCAACTTGAACCTGGAACTGTTGCCCCAGGTTGCCAAGTAGCCGTATCCATCACATGCTACCATCACCAAGCCTGAAAGAAAGAATTTCGTTAAAATTTCCATACTACTCAGAGTGTTCTCTAGATTCAATATAATTCCTATCAAAATGCCAATGACAGGCGTCCCAGAAAGTCTACTATCTTTCCAACTCTTCTATAAATGTAAATTACTTAAAGAATTATTATCATCATCCTTTTAATCCCATAGGCTGCTCAGAGGGTTATATAGGAGTGTGAAGTAACTTCTCACAGGAATCTGATTCTCCTTCTGAGCCATCAGGGGGCAACAATAGCTCCAGTTACGTATACTGTTGAGTCTGATGGGGTGGTAGCAGGATGCAAGCCGGATGCCCTATCAAATACAGCAAATGCAAGCGGGTGCTGTGGAGCACCCTGTGCTTTGCAGTTCTGGACTGGCCTTTTCTGGTCTCCCTGGTCCACTCTGGCTGATACACAGTTACTCTCTACCTCTGCTGGCCTTTCAATGCAGGCATAAATTGGGGAAAACTGTGCCTTTGTTCATCTTTATAGGCTACCATTGTTCTGTCCAGATCCAACTGCTCCCTACATTCAGTAGCAAAATCAAAAACAAATCATTCAGGACCAACAGTTAGAGTAATGGCTATGTCGCTGGATTTCCATGTAGTTGACCACAGTTCAAGTGCCGGACCTGGTGGCTTAAACTCACACAGGGTGCGTGTGCATGCGTGCCCAGGATCCTGAGAGGAGAATGGAGGAGATCGGATTGTGGCATGGCCACCCCCCTGGGGGATGATTTCTCACTTTCTGTCTCTGTCTTTCTATTGAGCGCACATACTCTATAGCAAAAACCTCTCAAAAAAAAAAAAATAAAAAATAAAAAAGAAGGAGTGATGGAAAGGTTTCTTGATTGCAGTGATTATCAGAATGTATTTGTATCCTTATGTTATGATGCAGGGAAACAAGAAAAATCATTTCAGAAGAAAGGATTTTGCAGCAGCAAAGTTTTGAGATCAGTGAGATCAGAATCCTCAAAGCTACTGGAGGTCAGTCTTTGACAGTTGTAATGAGAGAACAGAGTCTATGTGCAGAAGCAGGTGGGTGGGAAATTGGAAGAGAAGTTACCGGGCTTCCTTTGCATTTGACGTGGAAATATTTTATAGTGCCTTCTGAATCCTTCTGAATGCTTCCTTTTAAGTGAAGTGTGGGAGAAGGCCATCAGCTGAGAATGAAGGCATGAAACAGTAATTTAAAAAAGGAATGAGACTGGGTTTGGGAAGTATAATAGTAAACCATTCTAGAAAGCAAGGCTGAATATTGTATAGTGATATGCTCAATTAGCAATTACTTTATAAGTTGAAAGTGTTCACAAATTACCTGTGAGCCTTTAAGATGTGGATGATAGAATTAAATGTCTTCAAAAGTGTTAAGAGGAGGGAACCAGCAGTTAGCATAATGGCTATGTCGCTGGACTCCCACGTAGTCGACCGCGGTTCGAGTCCCGGACCTGGTGGCTTAAAACTCACGCCGGGCGCATGTGCGTACGTGCCCAAGATCCTGAGAGGAGAATGGAGGAGAAGGGATTGTGGCATGACCATCCCCCATGGGGGGTGATTCCTCCCAAAGCAAAAACAAAAAAAAAAAACAAAAAAAAAAAACTCTCCCCCCCAAAAAAAAGTGTTAAGAGGAGAAAAAAAGCTACAACTGAGTAGACAGATAAAATGTAGCTTAGTAGAACATAATGTGTGATAAAGAAAGTAGAACAATAAATGGAAAAATTAAAGGGTTATTTAAAAATATTACTAAGAGAGTGATAATATTGGGGAAAAAAGTAAAGTCTCATTTTTTTGGAGAAGATTTTTTTTTTTTTTTCGCTATAGGGCGCGTGCGCTCACCAGTCAGACAGAGAGAGACATACAGACAGAAAGTGAGAAATCACCCCCCAGGGGGGATGGTCACACCGCAATCCCTTCTCCTCCATTCTCCTCTCGGGATCTTGGGTATGCACGCACACGTGCCCGGCCTGAGTTTTAAGCCATCGGGTCTGGGATGTGAACCGCGATCACCTATGTGGGAGTCCAGTGACATAGCCATTACACTAACTGCTGGTCCCCAAGTCTCATTATTTTTCACATATCAATATAAATTAGAAATTTATTTAAAAATTTAAATGTAAATTATAAGGTGAGAAAAATTATATGATATTTAAATTATTACCTAAAAATGTAATTAAAAATTATTAATATACAAATATACTGAACTTCACAGCAATAATGTGAAGTAGGTTTTATTATTATCGTCAGTTTACAGCTTATGGAATTGCAGGCTCAAGGTACCAAAAAGTTAAATAGCATGCTCAGAATTATATAAGTGGAAAGCATTGGATTTTAACATCTGCACTCTGACAACTAGCCTTAGACTTAAAATATAATTAATTTGGGAGGGAGGGGAATCACTATGTATTAAGCAGAAAAAGAAAAAGAAAAAGACCTGTCTTTTGGGACCAGCAGTTGGCATAAAGGCTATGTCACTGGACTCCCATGTAGGCGACGGTGGTTTGAGTGCTGGACCCAGTAGCTTAAACTCGCGCTGGGCATGTGTGTGTGAGTGCCCAAGATCCTGAGAGGAGAATGGAGGAGAAGGGATTGCGACGTGGCCATCCCCCCTGGGGGGGATGATTTCTCGCTTTCTTGTCTCTCTGTTTCTCTCTGTCTTTCTGGCGAGCACATGTGCCCTATAGCAAAAACCTCTCTTCTATGTGAACATATCAACTCAATAAAATACATAACTTCATTAAAAATGGAAGGAAATTCATCTAAATATTTGTGAAATTATCTCTGGGTGAGGAGATTTTAGGTAGATTTTGACAGTGTAACACATACTGAATTTTATTTATTAATTTTTAAAAGAAATTCTTTTTTTTAATGTAATAGATAAAATGGAGCTATTTTATTTAAAGAAAAAAATGCTAAATGTGAGAAACAGCAATAGCTGTCCAAAATAATGTTACTCAGGATCAACCATTTTATTTTTTGATTCAAAACTAAACTCACGGCTTTTGTTCATAAGTTTTGTTTCAACTATTTCCAGACCTATAAATAGAGTAGTACAGCATTTTTAAGTTAGTGAGGCAGTAAATTATATTGCCCCTTCCTTCTTTCAGCAACATACACAAACTCACACATCTATACAAGCCAACTGTATGAAACCTTGCAATTGTTGGGACATTTCAAGACAGGATTGGAAAAAGAAACAAGAAAAGAAATGGTATTTTGTTCTGTTTGCATGTTTTTATTATTAATAAGACAGAAGCATAGTTGTTTATCATGCATCTTGCTTATGAAATGCCTTCATTTTCTATTTTACTAATTTCTTCACTATTGAAATATTGAATTAGGCACTATAAAATATTTCCACATCAAATGCAAAACAAACAAACAATAAAACAATAAACAAGAAAAGTCATCTGTGAGAATATCCATAATGGTCAATGCTTAAATTGATAAAAAGAAGTTAACAGAATATCAATATATATACAAACTACTCAGTTGGGACTTTACACAAGACTGTCTATATGATCTTTTCACAAGGAGAGTTAATCTAAAATTCATGCAAATCTGAAGACTTCTTCTCCATTGATATTTGTGACTCACTTAGGACACCCCATTGAAACTCTCAGTTCTCTGGTTCTTACATCAGTCTGATATGGACTCCAAATATTAGAGGTGAAGCCCCAAATAGGTGATATCTCCAGATCCATTAAGGCAAGTGGCAACTTAAGAAAATAGTACATTTAAAAAAAAAAAGTGAGTAGCAATTTAAAATATGGTAGATTATACCTAACAATTACTTCATAGTGAGATGGTTTAAAGAGCATTTGACAAGTACAATTATATTCCTAAACAAGTCTATTGAAAGACTCACTTTGCACGATATTGATTGACAGAAGGAGTCTGACCTTGACGAAAATGAATTTCAGTACGCAGCCATGAGCCCTCCCTAGAAAGTGGAGTGTGCTGGCAACATGTGTTTCCCCAGGACCCTCCTCAAGGCTCCCATGACCTCCTTATTCCTCAGGCTGTAGATCAGAGGGTTCAGGGCTGGAGTGACAATTGTGTAGAAAACAGAGATGACGTTGTCTTGCTTGGGGCTATGGAAGGAACTGGGCAGGACGTACATGAATGTGGCAGCTCCATAGAACATCCCAACCACAGTCAGGTGAGAAGAGCAGGTGACCAGGGCTTTCTTCCTGCCTTCACTCGAGGACATGTGGAGCACCATGAATAGGATTAGTGCATAGGAGACCAGAATAGCAGCAAGAGGAGGTATCAGGAAGGTCACACCCATCACATACACCATGAGCTCGTATCTGGAGGTGTCTGCACAGGCCAACTTCAGTAAGGGTGGGATCTCGCAAAGCAGGTGCCTGATCTTACGGGCTTTGCAGAATGGATAGTGCATGGTATATGCTGTATATGCTAGGGCACTCAGGGATGCCAGGATCCAGGATGTGGCCACCATGAGCCAGCAAACCCTCGGTCTCATGAGGACCATGTAGTTCAAAGGATGACAAATGGCCACATACCTGTCATAGGCCATGAAGGCCAGTAAGAGGTCCTCTGCACCACCCAGAGTCAGTGCCAGGAACATCTGAAGGGCACAGCCTCCAAAGGAAATGGTATTATCTCTGCTTAGAAAATCCACAAGGGCCTTTGGGGTGACAACTGATGTGAACAGGAGATCCATGAGAGAGAGCTGCCCAAGTAGGAGGTACATGGGCACATGGAGCCGGGTATCCATTGTGATGACCAGGAGTAGCAGGCCATTGCTGGTCAGGGCCAACATGTACAGCACTGCGATTGTGGCACAGAACAGCTCAGGATACACACTGTTATTTAGAATCCCCACCAAGATGAAGCCACTTCCTGAGGTGGAGTTCCAGAGCTCCATGTTGTGTGATTTCTTCAGTTACTTAGAACCAAATGGATTCTCAGTGCAAGCCTTTCTAAGGGAGGTCACTCTAGCTTTGGTTTGTCTCAGGTCACTGTGGCATAGCTAACAGGAATCCCATTAGATAATATAATTTCCTTCTCTTAGCTTGGTCTATTTTCGGATTTCTGAATTTCTCATTGTTATTATTGAATTATAACAAATCATCAGCTAAGTAGGGAATGGATATTTTGGTATCTTAATTATTTAGAAATCCCTTCAAATTTGTTATGCAAGAGAATAACCCCCCCAAAATATTTTTGTAGATAAATGAAAAAAAAATCCCTAAATAGTGGGAAAATACCCTGGGCATTGGTTTAAAATCTGTTTTTTGTTTTAAGTATTCTTAGAATTCTAATTCAGTTTTAGAACTTTTATTTATTAAAATCTCTATTTTCTTCTCTTCTTTATCTGTACCCACTTTTACTTTCCAATCTCACTGCTCTTGGAATCTCTGGGTTCTTGGACAACTTGATGACTTGTACTCTTCAATCATCTTCATATCTTTGATGAGCACACTGCTACTCTGCTGGAAGGAAAAAGAACTTGGGACTGAATTGAGTGGTCAGGTTGATTTTGATGTTGGAGAAGGTTCTGGAGGAACAGTGCAGAAAGTGTTATCCTATTTGCAGGTAATGAGAAGATATTTACTAAGGAAGAAGGAGGGAGAAATGGCAATAGATGAGACTGGAGCATGCACAACAGGTGTTTCTTTTTAGCATATTTGGTAAAAGGGGAGACATTGAGGGGACATTGAGAAAAGGCACAAAGCTATATTGTGTCCTGGGAGTTAAAAGAACACTCTGAAGATGAAAAAGAGAGTCCTCTACCTCGCAGATCTTAGCAATATGAGGGAGGATGCTTGTCCTCCTGAATCCTGAATCTATAGGACACTCCCAGTGGAAAGTGTTAAAAATAGGAGGTGGGGTGTTGGGGGCAGAGTTTACTTTGTTTCCTCTTTATGAATACAGGTCATTCACAGCTGCATGGAAGATGTAGGGCATGCTCTGGAAGAGAAGAATTCACAGCCATCATTTTTTGTCTTGTATCATCTGCACTTAATCCTCCTATTCTGTTTATGTAACTAGCCCAGTCAACTCAGAGTTGGGATCTTTAATGTTAGGATCATGTATGCCTGATGCTAGAGGGCCCATGTGATCCAGCTTCTTTCATTTATCTTGCAAAAATTTACAAAGAACCTTTAATATATATAGGCACTGCCTTTTACACTAGGGTAACTACATAGAAGTGAAAAACCTATCCCACAAAGACCTACATACTGCCAATGGTGATGCTTGATACATGAAGTAATAATTACACACTATGTTACCATATAAGTGATAGTTCTGGAAAGGATTCCCCAAGGAAGCAGTATATAATCTATAGTGTAAAGATAAATAGGAACTGGTAAAATTTTTTAAAAAGCCAGAGTATTATAAATTTTAAAAAAGAGAGAGGAAATTTGATTATAAAAGACACTGAGACATACTGGGTTGTAGGAAATGTCAGGACACATTTTTGCATAGAAAAGCATAGAAAAAATACATTATGACTTTTCTAACAATGCAATAGTCCAAAAATGTCCTCCCTGGAGTTTTGTCACAAGTCTGGGCAAGAAGCCAGCCAGAAACAAACAAACAAACAAAACAAAATTATGTGTCATTATTTTCGGGAGTGTAAGATCTTTATCTTGCCTCACATACACACCAAAAACCAAAACAACAACAACTAAAAACTATAGGTTCAGTCTAATAAATATTGACTGGGATGTCTTCCTTTTCTGTAGATAAGAAAAAGACAAGGTCGAAGACAAATCTTAGCAAATATTAGACTTGAAATGTTGTTTTATAGGATAAAAAGACAAATGGGTAGGTAAATAGAGAGAGGAGGTCATGTTCTTCTAGATTTCTGCACCAGGAGTTTGGGCAGGATTTCAAAAGAAGAAATAGCCAAATACCTTGGGTAAGGTGGTGTAACCGGGAAGCAGGATCCAACCTACCTGCATTCTCCCTCTGACTCAAGACTATTGCTTTCTCTCCTTTTCCATTCACTGGCTCCTCCCTTATAGGGCAATTAGGAAAAGGCCAAATAGTATACCCTGGGCCTATTTCCGGAAAATTGCTGGTGGTGCATGGGGACCTCAAATCAATAGAATTCAGCCGAGTATGAGATTAATAGATGTGCAATGTCAGACAAGATGGAGCTAAAATTATAGAAGCAAGATTTTAAAAAGTGATTTCTCTGTGTCATTGTCAGGTTTGTTTTTATAATTCCAAAATTTAAAAAATTTTGGTTGATTACAATTGACTTTTTTCTGTGGCATTTAACTTTTAAAAAAGTCAAGCAGGCATGTAAGCAAGAGGCATCTGAATTGATTCTAGATGAGCTTTTTTGAAGTATTTCTCATTTGGGAAAACATGCCAGACTGCTAGAGGCCAGAAAAACACACATGTTCCAAAGGTAAGTATGAGACTTTTCAAGAGGCCAGCATGAGGGATTCTATGAACTCAGGTCTGGCCAGTGATATAGAACGACTGTGGGTGTCCCTATACATACAAGGCAGTACACATATACATACAAGGTGCCTCGAGTATTGAGGGAGGGAGTGAGCTACCATGTCTGAGGAAGTAGGCAATCTGAGAAGGAGAGCAGTGTAAAGTCTTGGCCCTAATCCTAGACTTCCACACTCCATATACTGCCTTGAGACAGAAAAGTACTTACCTCAGATGGAGAGGGCATAAGTGATGGACCAGTTGACTGTCTTAGGATTTGTTAAACAAAGAGGTTCGAGAAGTTGCAAAAAAAAGGAGGTGGTTTTTCCAGCAGGTGATATGTAGGGGTGTGTGTGTGTGTGTGTGTGTGTGACTGTGACAGGAATCAGAGGTCAAAGGCTCCTCCAGTCACTGTCACTGCAAGCCCTGTCTGGGGTAGAGGTGGATGGACACAGGCAGCTGAGGACCTCAGCAGGACTCTGGAGAACCCAGAAGCTTCTCTTTTCCATTATTCTTGTAAGAAAGTCCTCTCAGTCTTGGAATGGTTCTGGCTGATATCTTGAGTCCAAGCACTCAGATTTCCATACATTCCTCTCCTGCTGGTGTCCAAGATAAACAATGAGCACAGCAGAAATTAGGAAACAGGGGTGGAAGGAACGCAAAATAGAGGCCCATCAGTGCCCAACCTCATTGTCCCTGGGGCCACAGAGAGCAGGGCCTGTCCTGGGGGAGGCTTCCCAGTCTCATCCTCCCTTCTGATGTGACCACTCCTGAAAATACTTCTCTAAGAAGTGGAATTTTAATAAATCCCTGAGTGCGTTGGTTGGCCTATCACTCATACAGACTTTACCTACTAAATGAGCTCTGAGACTTGAGGCCTTGTTCAGCTCTACGTGGTCTCACTTAAGCTGTCCCTGATAGATGGAATCAGGAACTGGTCTAGATTGCCTGCTGTCCAGCTTTCTGCCTAAATTATAAAGTACATCTGAGTCCTGCAAATATCATGACTTCCATCTTCCTCATTGTTTCTATAGCCTGGATAATTAAGCTGGAGGGAGTTAACTATGTAGCACTTCTGTTAATATCAGGTTTTCCTTCATTGACTTTTAATTAGTATCTCACACTAAATGATCAAAACTGTCTATGCCTTTTCATTTCCTTGCTTCTCCTTTCTTCTCCCTCTCGTGCATGTGCACACATCTGTGTGTGCTTGTTGCTCTGTGCCCAGTGAGCTCTGATGCCCAGAGTTCTAGGGTGGTTCCACAGCACCAGCCTCGTCCCAGGACTGCTTTAGTTCATGCCTTTCTCATCTTCAGCTCAATTCTCTGCCTTTATAATTATCGTTCTTCAGTCTGTCTTTAATCATTTCATCAGTGAGTGCTGAAAACTGCTGCTGAAGTTGTCATACTCTTTTTCTTTCAACTTCAAGAAACTTAAAAAAAAGTTTTTCTCTTCTGATTATCCAAAAATATGCAACCCAAAATTATCGTACAAGTATATCGGAAGAAATACAATGAAATATATTTTTCTCATTGAAGGGAATATACAAAAAAGACATTTTTACATATTTAATATGTAAGAGCATCACTATTCACAATAGAACAAAAACTGGAAACAACCCTTGTGCTGATCATCGTTGGTAGGGTGTATAAATGTTCACACAAAAGGGTACCTGACAGCCACCCAGACAAAGGAACCATTACTTACGGTGAAATAAATAACTCAGTAATTTAATACTGAAGGGGGAAAAAGAGTGCTAATGATGATATATCATGGTATTCCTTTAAAAGATTTAAAAAACTTGAATGAAAATGCACTTTTTATGAATACATGTACATTTATTTAAGTCACATGAAAGTGAAGAAAATAAAATGATGAACATAAGCTCTGGGATAATAGTTACTATGATGGAAGGAAGCAGAAAGATGGACTGCTGTTCGTGCTATGGAGAGGTAAAGCATATTGTCAGGGGCCTGACAAAACGGATTTCATTTAGGATCGTGAGTTTATGGTAATCAATTAATGCCCCATGCATCTGACTTTCAGACTTTTTTTTTCCTTTTCATTGGTAAAATAAAAATCAGAAATGATCAATTGCTTGGATACATAAGTTCTGTCACCTCTTCATTATTTTCTGTAGGATCTTTTTTTTACTCCTCGATCTTTCATTTCAGAGGAAAAAGTACCGCCTTTCCACCTTGGCGTTTACTTCGTCAGTTGTTACTGAGATTCTTCCTTGTCTTCACTACCTGCTCTCTTCTCTTTGCTACATTAGCTACATTTTCTTCTTGTTTTATATCTTAAGCTCTTCCTCAGTCCTGTGAGTTAGTTTCCAGATGTGATCAAGACAGAATTTTCTGTTCAGAAAAATAATCTCTTTTTTTTTTCCTTTCAGGCTATTTCTATATATCCCTTCCACTTTTTTAGATTAAAAATAAAAATTGTATATATTTATCGAATATCACATAATGTTGTGATGTATGTATACGTTGTGGAAAAGACTAAATCTATTGGGTTGTCAGAAAAGTCATGACACCTTTTTGCATAGAAAAACAGAGAAAACTATGTCATGACTTTCTGACAACCTAATAGCTAATTAATATTTGCATTAGTTCACACATTTATCTTTTTTGAGGTGAGAACCACTAAAATCAACCCATTTAATAATTTTTAGGTAAACAATACATTGTTATTAACTGTAGTCACCATTTTGTACAATAGACATCTTGAATTTATTCCTCTTATTTAACTGAAATTTTGTATCCCATGACTAACATCTTTGCAACCAACTCCTCAAACTTCCTGTCACTCACTGGTCAACCACTATTCTACTAACTGCTCTATGAGTTCAACTATTTTAGATTCCACATATAACTGATATTATGTAGAATTTTTCTTTTCTGTACATGACTTACTTCATTTAACATACTGCCCTTTAGTTGCATCCTTGTTGTAGTAAATAACAGGATATCCTTCTTTTTAAAGGCTGAATAGTATTCCATCATGTATATAGACCATATTTTCTGTATCCATTGATCCATTGACAGACACTAACATTGTTTCTATATTTTGACTATTGCGAATAATGCTGGAATGAACATGGGAATACAGACATTTTTTGATATACCTATTTAATATCTTTTGGCTACATACCCAATAGTGGGATTGCTGGATCATATGGGAGTTTGGCTTTTAATTTGAATATCCATACTTTTTTTTATAAAGGCTGCATCAGTTCCACCAACAGAGTACAAAGGCTTCCCCACATCCTTGCTGATGTTTTCTTTTGTCTTTTTAGTAATAACCATACTAACTGAAGTTGATACCTTATTGTGGTTTTGATTTGCATTTCCCTGAGGTTTAGTGGTATTGAACATTTTTTTCATATACTTGTTGGTCATTTGTATATCTTCTTTTGAGAAATGTCTATTCAGGTCCATTACCCATTTTTAAATTAGGTTATTTGTTTCCTTGATATTGAATTGTTTTAGCTCCTTTTATACTTTGGATATTAACTGCTTATCAGATGTATGGTTTACAAATATTATCATCCTTTCTATAGGTTGTCTCTTCACTCTGAAGATCATGTCCTTTGGTATATAGAAGTTTTGTGGGTTGATGTAGTCTTGTTTTTTTATTTTTGGTTTTGCTGCCTATGCTTTTGGAGTCATATCCAAAAATTCTTAGCCCATCTCAAATGGCTTGAAAAACACACTGGGCATGTGTGCATTTGTGCCCTAAAACCTGATAGAAAGGAGAAACAGAGGAAAAGGGATTACAAAGTGTGACTATGTCCCTTTGGGAGATATTCTTTTTTTTTAATCTGTCCTATCCTCTCTCTGGCAAGCACACATGCTCTCCAACAATAAAATAATAAATATTAAAAACTTGCAAACTTCATCCTAAAAAAAGGTGAATTTTATTCTATGTAAATTGTACCTTAACAAAAATTGAAACATAGGAAAATTATAATTCTGGGTAAACGAATATACTTGTAATATTCTGCCTCTATAACGTTCTTTAAATACTCATTATAAAAACCCTAGTCCCGTTTTGTTTTTCTGGTTTTTTTTTTTATAGCTCTTGTTGATTTTGTTTAGTTTTGTTTTAGACAGGGTCTTCCTACATTATTACCCTTCTGCTTTAGCCTTCTGAGTAACCGGGACTACAGGTATTTATCACTGCACTACTATGCCTGGTTTTCAGATTGGGCTGGAAGTAAAACCCAGGACTCCTACATGGCCTCAGCCTCCAGAGTGGTAGCATCTCCCAATGCATGCTACTGTGTCAGAATTGTCTTATTATTTGTATCAAGGATTTTAGTTTTACTTTTTTACAAAATAATGTTTTATTCTTTTCCAAGGAATCAAACTTACCAACTTATTTATTAAATCAAATTCCATGCTTACCATTTCTCACTGTATTGTGTAAGCTCCCTACATACCACTTTTTTTTTCTTTTAAAAATTATGGTTTTTGGGGAATCTTTTGGGGTAAATATTATCCATTTTTGTTTTTAATTCTTTTTTTCCCTGAGTCTTGAATCTGGTGGCTTTATTTTTAAAATTTTATTTATTTATTATTATTCATACATTAAATTGCTCTACATCATTTAGATTGTGAAGAGACTTTACCCAGCATGATATACACCTCAGTCCAGTCCAGTTGAAATCACCATACACATCCTTGTCAGCCGATAATAAGTCTTATCTGTGTCCCACAGGAGTGTTACCTTTCCATTCCCCCCCTCGCCAAATTTCCTTTCCTACTCTCTTCCCGTCCCACAATATCCTTCCACTTTGTTTCTAGTGTCCATTACAATTTTTAATACTTTTTATTTTATTTTATTTTTTGGAGAGGTTTTTGCGATAGAGCGCATGCGCTCACCAGAAAGAGAGAGAGAGACTGAGAGACAGAAAGCGAGAAATCTCCTCCCCTAGGGGAGATGGCCAAGTCGCAATCCTTTCTCCTCTATTCTCCTCTCAGGATCTTAGGCACACACATACACACACCCTATGTGAGTTTAAATCACTGGGTCTGGGACTTGAACCGCAGTGACTATATGGGAGTCCAGCAACAAAGCCATTACGCTAACTGCTGGTCCCACAATTTTTAATACTTTTATGTTCTCTAGTCTTTCAGTCTTTACTGTAGAGTGTGGACAGTCGATATATGTTAAGTGGAGACTATATAATGTCTCTCTTTCATAGCCTGTTGCTTCACTTAGCAACAAATCTTCCATATTTGTCCACTTTCTATCAAATTCCAGGGCCTTGTTGTTTTTTATGGCTGAATAGTATTCCATGGAGTATATGTGCCACAATTTTTCAATCCATTCATCTGTTTGTGGACATTTCGGTTGATTCCATGCTTAGCAATCATAAATAAGGCTACAATTAATATAGATGTGCAAGTGCTTTTCCAACTGAGTGCTCTCCTGTCCTTTGGGTAGATACCCAGGATTGGAATTGCTGGATCATATGGTAGTTCTATTTGAAGGTCTTTGAGGAATCTCCATATTGTTATCCACAGTGGCTGGACCAATTTACATTCCCACCAACAGTGTAGGAGTGTTCCCCTTTCACCAAATCCCCTCCAGCACTTATCATTATTTGTTTCTTTAATCTTCAACATTCTGAATGGGGTTAGGTGGTATCTCTTTGTGGTTTTGATCTACATCTCCCTTACAATGAGGGGTGTTGTGCATTTTTTCATATGCTTTTTGGCTGTTCATATGTCTTCCTTAGAGAGTTGTTTATTCAGCTCCTTTTCAATTTTTAATTGGGTTAATCATTTTCTTCCAGGTAAGCTGCTTGAGTTCCCTGTGTATTCTGGTTATCAGTCCCTTACCTGATGGACATTTACAAAAATTTTCTCCTATTCCAAGGGATGTCAATTCACACTAATTACAGTGTTCCTTGTTGTTCAAAAACTCCTTAATCTGATGTAATTGCATCTGTCTATTTGAGGGATTATTGCCTGTGCTTTGGGTGTCTTGATTAAGAAGTCTTTGCCTACCCCAATGTCTCCCAGAATTTCCCCAGTGTTTTCCATCATTAGTTTTATAGTTTGTGGTCTTAGGTGTAGATCTTTGATCCACTTTGAGTTGATTTTTGTTAATGGTGACAGATAGGGGTTCAGATTAGTCTTTCTGCAGGTGGATACCCACTTTTTCCAGCACCATTTGCTAAAGAGGTTTTACTTTTCCTGCTGGATTGACTAGTACCCTTTGTCAAAGATGAGTTGGCTGTCTATTTTGTAGTTTATTTCTGAAGTCTCTATGCTGTTCCATATGTTCCATTGGTTCTCATGTCTATTTTTGTGCCAATACCATGCTGTTTTGATTATCACAGCTTTGTAATGTATTTTGGGATCAGGAAGTGAGATGCCACCTACTCCAGTCTTCTTGCGCAGGATTGCGTTAGCAAAACAGAGTCTTTTATGGCTCCAGACAAATTCTATGATTGTCTTTTCTAGATCTGTGAAAAATATCTCTTGTAATTTTATTGGGATTGCATTAAACGTGTAGATTAATTTGGGTAGGATTTCCATTTTTATGATATTGATTCTACCAATCCAGGAACATGGGATAGATGTCCTACCACTTTTTAGTGTCCTTTTCAATTTCCTTTTTAAGGTTTTCATAGCTTTCCTCATAGAGGTCTTTGACGTCCTTGAGTAGTTTTATTCCTAAGTATCTTATACTTCTTGTGGCTATGGTAAATGGAATTACATTCTTCAGTTCTGTCTCTGTCTGCTTGTTGTTTGTATATAGAAATGCTACGTATACAATCATGTCATCTACAAACAGAGATAATTTCAGCCCTTTTTTCCATATCAGAATGTCTTTTATTTCCTTCTCTTGTTTGATTGTATGGTCTAGAACTTCCAGTACTATATTGAATAGGAGTGGAGAAAGTGGGCAGCCTTGTCTTGTACCCATTTTTAGTGGAAAAGCTTTCAGCTTTTCCTCATTCAGTATAATGTTAGCTGTAGGCTTTTCATAATGGTTTTTATTATGCTGAGAAATGGTCTTTCTATGCCAGTTTTACTGAGAGTTTCGATCATAAAGGCACATTGTATCTTGTCTAATGCATTTTCCACATCAATTGATGCTGGAGACCTGCTCCAGCCATGGTGGGTTGAGAATAGATGGAAGGCAACACAGACGACAAGAAATCAGGCAGGAACTCTATGCTCTTTAGCATGTTCTCAGCCGACTACAGTCAGAGCAAGCTCAAGACTGCAACATCAGTGGCTGGGAGACATACATTTTTATTGAGGGATGTTTACAGGAGTAGGAGGGGTGAGGGGGAAGTAAAAGATTTTACTCTAAGAAATGAGGTATTCAAAGTATGGGAACAATAATCATAAAACTTGATGCACAGTTCTGTTTGATTAAGTGTAATCAGTCACAGTCCTTGGGGCGAGGGAGTCCATTTGTAGGGTGCATTGTCTTCTTAGATCTTTATTACCAGGAAAAGTCTTTTGGATGAGGAGGCTTTCAGGAAGCTTGATAACTTCAGTCCCAGGCCAGGGGACCAGCGGATTACTGGTTACAAAGGCCTAGATAGAAATCTTATCTTGTTAAGTAAAGACATGGTTATTATATACTAAAGTGGAATATCTATATTACAAATATTGCCCATATGGGAAATGAATGTGGTCTTGTAAGCAGCTTAACGACTGCCCTAAAGGTTATTGTGTACTTTGGACCTTCTATGTGTTGTTCTATACAATGGCTGTGGCTCGGGGGGAGTGGCAATCTTTCCTTGTTCTGAGATCAGAGGTGACTCATGGTCTTTTTTTGGGGTATCAGTACCTTGCAGATGAGCCTCTGAGCCTCTCCCAGCTACTGAGGTCATTTCACCAATTTAGTAGTTTTCCATTAATCCAAACCTTTCTAATGCTATCTATGTAGTCCCCAGTAGGAGAAGTGAATGCAGCATTCTTTATTGATATTTTCCAGGCAAGTGGGATGTGTCTCACAAAATAATTCCCATTCAGTACTGTCTTAGGAGTCTGCATTCTTTCAGGATTATTAGTTGGTTTTATTGTGAAAGTTATAGTAAGGTTGGGGATGTTGTTTTACCCTTATGGGTCACCATAGCAGAGAGATTGAAAGCAAAAACAGCACAAATCAGCACAACAAACACAGTTGAAAGCCTGAGCTTGCAGCTGTAGCCTTGTTTGCAGCTCTTCTCACTCAAGCCCTGCTTAGACAAGAGAGGCAGCTCTTTAGGCTCTGACTGTGTTGGCTGCATGGCCTCTGCCAGATTGAAATAATTATACTGTTTTTTTATCTTTCTTTCTGTTAATATGGTGTATTACATTTATGATTTTGAGTATGCCGAACTATCCTTGCATCCCTGGAATAAAGCCTACCTGGTCATGATGAATTACCTTTTTTATATGCTGTTGAATACAGTTAGCAAGTATCTTGTTGCAAATTTTTGCATCTATATTCATCAGGGATATAGGTCTATAGTTTTCCTTTTTTGAAGTATCCTTATCCATTTTGGGAATGAGGGTAATGGAGGCTTCATAGAATGAATTTGGAAGGATTCCTTCCTTTTGGATCTCTAGAAACAGTGTGAATATAATGGGGGTTACCTCTTCTTTAAAAGTTTTGTAAAACTCAGTAGTGAAGCCATCAGGGCCTGGATTTTTTTTGTTGGGAGATTATTTATTACTGATACAACTCATTGCTTGTTATAGGTCTATTCAGGCTTTCTATATCCTCCTGAGTCAATTTGGTAGGTTATATGTGTCCAGGAATTTGTCCATTTCATCCAGGTTTTCTTCTTTGTTGGCATAGAGTTGCTCATAATATCCTCTAATTATGTTTTGTATTTCTGTCATGTCTGTTGTAATGTTGCCTGATTTGTTGTGGATTTTACTAATCTGGTTCCTTTCTCTCTTCTTAAATAGTCTGGCTAATGTCATGTCAATCTTGTTTATCTTTTCAAAGAACAAGCTTTTGCTTTCATTTATTTTCTGTATAGTTCACTTATTTTCTATTTCACTTATTTCTTCTTGAATCTTTATTATTTCCTTTCTCCTGGAATTTTCTGTATTTTTTTGTTGTTCTTTTTCCAATTCCCTGAGGTATGCTATTAGGTTGTCCTTTTGCCACCTTTCCATTTTTTTTCTTGTGTGCACTAATTGCTATGAAATTCTCTCTTATGACTGCCTTAGCAGTATACCATAGATTACGGAAATTTGTGTACTCATTATCATTAGTTTCCATGAATCTTTTGATTTCTGTCTTAATCTCTGCAGAAGTCATGGAGTCATTCAGAAGGTTATTTTTTCCATGTATTTGTATTTTTTGAGGGCTTTTCTGAGATTAATATCAAGTTTAGTTCTATCATGGTTGGAGAAGATACTGGATATAGTTTGTTTTTAATTCTTACTCATTAATGATGTTTCAGCCATGTCTAGGATTCCAGGAGCACATTTATATTTCCTCAGCACTTTTGAAGATGTTTCTTCATTGTCCTATTACTACTATGAAAAGTGCACCATCTAATTGTCTTGGTTTAGTAATCTGTCTTTTACATATAGGAAAAATTAAAGATTTTCACCAACATTGACATTTTACAACTTCAGTACTGTACAGATTTCTTTTTATTTTTCTGCTCAATACTTTGTTTTTATGCACTGTAACTTTGTATCAAGTATTTATTTTAAAAATTATTCTTATTTTTTTCAACATTCAATTGCTATACATCATTTGGCTTATAAAGAGAATTCACCCAACATGAAACCCACTTCAGACCTGTCCAGTTGATAATACTATATATGTTATCATCAACATCCAATAAACAACTTCTGTGTCCCACAAATGTTTTGGCTCTTTATCTGCTCAATACTTAGAAAACTGTCCACTCTCTTTTCAAGCATCATTAGTGACAGCAGTAATACTGAGGCACATGTGTACATGTATTCACCGTATTAAATTTCTTGAGTCCAATGAAGAACAGAACTCACAATTTTGGAATCCCCAGGAAGAAATCACATTGATTTGGAAATAGTCAGGCTAAGAGGACCCTAAAGGAGTTAGCTAGAATTCAACAGAAGCTAGGGACCCACCTAATGTTCTGGGGAAGAAGATGGGACACACAAGGAGCTTTTGCTTTTGCCTTCTGGACTATTCACTTAGCAATTTAGAAACAGGCCTTCAGTGCCTCCTTTAAGGTAAAATAGAAATCTAGGGCCTTGAAGCTCATTTAATTAGAGGAGAATACAGGCATAGCAGGGCAGGAAACACACCCATGAGGACTCATTATCATCCTATTCCTGGACCAACATTTACAGGGGAGGCCATTTTTACTGAATAGATATGTCCCTCTGAAGATGGGGGTAGAATACTGTAGAGGGGAAAGTCATGGGATCAGGACACAGGGTAGCCTCCCCCCAGGAAAGGGCCTAGGTGCACTGTTGGCCTCAGGGACAGTGAAGTGGGTCATGGTAGTGTCTCTTTGGGGCAGCTATTCCAATATCTGCTTCTTCTAGATTCCTGTTTCTTTCATCTTTACCTTTAGGCCCCAATAGGAATAAAGCAATATCTATGTAAACCCAAGAATTCTGTTTGCCAACTACTTAAGGTCCAGAGGGACTCACACCTTGGGAATCTGTAGAATAAAGCAGTTCCTACTAATTCTCCACAAGTGTAGAACAGAAAAACAATCTTCTTGATATATAGAAAACTACCCAGAGACTGTATTAGCTGCTTGCATCATCCCCTCCTACCTTCAGAGCAGACGTACAGATCAGTGAAAGAAATAGAAAGACCCTGACATCTGATCTCAATTGGACTCCTCAGACATTTAACCCAACTTAGCAAAAATTAAACCAACTGAACACTGCTGAACAAAATTACACTCTCCCTCTCCATTTCTACTAGAACATTCTCAATCTTCAAACAACCTCCAGGGCAGTCTGGGTTTCTGGGCAGCTGTACTTCTTACCATCTAAGGTAAGGACTTTGTTCTTCTTTCAGGGAAATGTGTAGGTTCTGGGCATGTGGGGTTCAAAAATAGAGTTCAAAGTAGACTCTAAGTGTTTAAACCATTCTGTCATCCAGGTTCCTAAGGGGCTTGTGCTCCAAATCCATCTCAGCCCCTAAATTCTTGGATATCTGAACACAAAGTGAGAATTGATTCGAACTGATAGAGTTTCCTACAGTACAGATTAGGGTGTCAGCTTCCTGATAAAAAATATCAGCACCTGCCTTTAGACACTGGGTGTTGTGGATCTCTAGCAAAGTGTTTCTGGACTTGATGATGACATTCTTCAAAAGTTATCTAAGAAAAGATGATATGCTCAATACAGTCTCATGCTTTTTTACCATTAAGATCCTATGGACCCAAAAGAGGCCAGTGGAAACCAATTAAATGTTACTACACACACACACACACACACACACACACACACACACACTTGTAAGGTATGGGGAAATGGTTTACATATTTAACTGCATGTTCAGAGTTGACTTTTTGTCTGTCCACTTCCATGATGCTCAACCCTGAATCCTGTCAATCCAAGGCTCCTGTAACTATGTCTTCTCCATGGGATTGGATACCACAGCATTTTTCCAAAACAGATGTACTTCCTACCTATTCCTGTGACCCTTCTAACCAGAGTAGATGCTAGGGCTTACAGGAAGTACATTGGAGATCTGAGTCAAAGACAGAGGAGAGACAACAGAATTACAGAGTTTGATTCCAATATATAATAGATGCTCTTTTGTTTTTCACCACTTCTCCCCCAAAACAAACACCCTAATATTTCTGGAAAGATCTCATCTCTTATCATATTTTGAGTCCTCCAGGTTCACATCATATCATAACTTGTTTTTTAAAAATCTGGGGAAAGTTGGTGGTGTGGTGGTGAAGGCAGATGGATCCCACATGACCAATTGTGTAGTTTGAGTCTCAGACCTGGTGGCTTGAAAAACACACTGGGCGTGTATGTATACATGCACAGAGTCTAGAGAGGAGAAAAGATTGTGGTCTCTGGCAGGCACACACAGTTAATAGCAAAACAAACAAACAAAACCCATCTGTTCGGCTCTAAAGCAACACCTTCTAAAAATATACCATCCTATGGTCTCAAACAGTCCAGAAACTCTTATCTCTCAAGCTCATGGAGAATATGGAGTCGGCCAAGATGGTAACTAGGGTGCATGTACTTTAGCTCTTGTAACGAGGTTTCTGTCTGTAACCTTGAATGCTGTGAACAAAAGTGGACATTTACTATATGAAGAAAAAAATGGAAGTTTTTCATTGAAACTGACTTCCTATACCTGTTTGGAATTTAATATTCAAAACAGGCCTATGCTAAAACATAACTGAATATTTAAGCTATTAATCAAACATTATACTTAAAATGCAGGAGCAAAAATAAGGGCATGTGAAGCAGAATTTTTTCTTACTCTTAAGAGAGAATTTTATCTTTCTGGAAAGATACATGGTCAAATTTAATGTTTTGGAGAATATTTTTATAACTGTCTCCTGAAGTTACCTATTATTGTGATTATTTTTCTCCATATAAATGGTTCTTTTTAAATTATGGTTAAGAGTTAAAAATTCAGATATTAAAAGGCAAAGTCAGTTACTCATGAGAAATGTGTCATTTCATTGATTCCTTCTTGGGTAACCTATGGGGCCTCTGATACCATAAAACTGTATCAGCAAAAATTCACTTAGAATCCATTTGGTTCTAGGCAACTGAAGAAACCACATAGCATGGAGCTCTGGAACTCTACCTCAGGAAGTGGCTTCATCTTGGTGGGGATTCTGACAAACACTGGATCTCCTGAACTGCTCTGTGCCACAATTGCGGTGCTGTACATGTTGGCCCTCACCAGCAATGGCCTGCTGCTCCTGGTCATCACAATGGACACCCGACTCCATGTGCCCATGTACCTCCTGCTTGCACAACTCTCTCTCATGGATCTCCTGTTCACATCGGTCGTTACCCCCAAGGCCCTTTTGGATTTTCTAAGCAGAGATAATACCATTTCCTTTGGAGGCTGTGCCCTTCAGATGTTCCTGGCACTGACTCTGGGTGGTGCAGAGGACCTCTTACTGGCCTTCATGGCCTATGACAGGTATGTGGCCATTTGTCACCCTCTGAACTACATGGTCCTCATGAGGCCAAGGGTCTGCTGGCTCATGGTGGCCACATCCTGGATCCTGGCTTCTCTGAATGCTCTAGGACATACTGTGTATACCATGCACTTCCCCTTTTGCAGGTCCTTGGAAATCAGGCACCTGCTTTGTGAGATCCCACCCTTACTGAAGTTGGCCTGTGCAGACACCTCCAGATACGAGCTCATGCTATACGTGACAGGTGTGACTTTCCTCCTGCTTCCTCTTTCTGCTATCATTGCTTCTTACACACTAATCCTGTTCACTGTGCTCCACATGTCCTCAAGTGAAGGTAGGAAGAAAGCCCTGGTCACCTGCTCTTCTCACCTGACTGTGGTTGGGATGTTCTTTGGAGCTGCCACATTCATGTATGTCCTGCCCAGTTCCTTCCACAACCCCAAGCAAGACAACATCATCTCTGTTTTCTACACAATTGTCACTCCAGCCCTGAACCCCCTGATCTACAGTCTGAGGAATAAGGAGGTCATGGGGGCCTTGAGGAGAGTCCTAGGAAAACACTTCTTGCTAACACAGTGAACCTTCTTATAAGGATAAATGACTGGCCTCCCATCATTTCTTTTCCAATTCGAATTGTTATGCTCATGTATTCTTTAATATATTCTGATTTGATATATATGTACACTTCTTAAAATTTCTACTCTTTTCTTACTGTGTCCTGGTGTGTATAGATATCTTAACTCGCTTGGTACATGTCACTCTGGCCTTGGAAGCACATGTGATAAAAATGACTAGTAGAAGGGGAAAAAAAGCCTTGAACAGGTATATTGGACTTGTGCTATGATAGAGCATTGCCCTGATGTATTATCACAGAGACATGGTATCAGACTAACTTCCCATTTCAACATGTAGCAGTGAGAAACAGCAATAGTTACGTGCTGACCAAACTGCACTAGCCTTTTAGCATCAAAGAAGATCTGCTTTTTTGAACTAGATTTGTAAACCATTAATACAGAGAAAGATCCACAGAAAATATATTGGACTTCTGACGATTAAGTAGTTTTTAAACAATTAGTGGAGAAGAATAATAGATATATGATTGCATTCATATCCCGAATCTGAGGAGAAATTCATATTAGTTACATAAATAAAGATAAATATCTCTGTCGAGCTAGTGAACAGGTTAAATAAAAGGAGCTTGGCATTTCTACTTGGAAACTTTCACAGATTATTTCTGAAATGGGGCATTTTTACAACTCCTAAAATTAAAAATAAAATAAATAAAATAGGGTCGAAACTATCTAGGTTTAAAGTGAGGAGGAGAGATACAATAACAATAAGAGAAATCTGTTGCCTATATTGCTTGATATTTGTAAATAATGTGACCTTATAGATATGTGGATGCTTTTTCAAACATCTGAATAATGCAAAGAGTTCATATTCTTGAGGTGATTTTGAGTGTGCACGAACACACACACACACATATATAATATGCATTATTGTGTATAGTGTGCTCAGGAATGGAAGTTTAAAATATATCTAATTCTAGCTAGACTAACTATGCTTTATCATTATCATTTCATTTATTAGTGTGGGAAGAATTTATGTCAATAGTTGAGAACTTAAGTATGTTAAGTAAAGCCTCAAAATATCTTGGTGCAATAGGTGTTGTTATTGTTGAGATTAGCGTTTTGTGAAAATTCGGAAACTTTCTCCATTCCAGAGTAATCTGAAATCACTTAATCTGTAATGCTAAGATATAATATAAAAGCTAATCTATAAAGTTAAACCATGCTCACTATTAAAAGAGAAAATTCAGAGAGGCTGGCAGGTGGTGTGGTGGTTTGATTGCTGGACCCCCACATGGCCGACTGTGGTTTAAGTCTCAGACCTGGCAGCTTGCTTTCTCACTTTCCCTTTCTCTCTATTTCTGTCTCTGTTTGAACAAATAAATAATAATAGCAAATAAAATTGGATAAATAATTCTTTAAAAAAAAAGAGGAAATTCAGAAATTTAGAGAGAAGAAAAAGTCACCTATAAAGTTTTTTCTTTCTTTTTAAAATTGTATATCTATTTTACAGACTTTGTACATACATAATGCTTAATGTTTTAATTTGTGCCATTTAAAATTTGGTGAATTATCTTTCTTATTACTGTATGAAATTTTAGAGCCATGATAAAGAAGGGGTTCAGAGTACCTGGATTAAAACCTTTCCCCATTTATCATCTGTGCATTTTTAAAAATTATTTATTTATTTATTTATTTTTTTTATCATCATAATCTTGTTTATATTACATTGGATTGCATCTAACTTTACAGTGTATTACATTGCTTTTTCAAAAGGGAATGCCATGCATGTCAGTCAATACAGAGACATTAATCTCCCCACTTCATCATTCAATATCTTTTCAGTGTTTTTCCCAATCATTATTATTATTATTCTAATTTTTTTTAAACAGTCAATCACTATTTCTCATTTTGCTTGTAACCTTTACCCATCATGAAAGACTTCTCAGACCAATCCAGTTGAGAATACTATACATGTCGTCATTAACAGGTAATAAGCCATATCTGTCTCCTACTAACGTCATGCCTCTCTATTTGTTCTCTTGCTATCTTTATCCTCTTCTCTTCACCCCCTCCCTTTTTATTTCCTCCAATATTTCGCTCTCTACCATAGTGTGCAGATAGTCAGTATATATTAAGTGGACACATACAATATCTTTCTTTCATAGCCTGGCTTACTTCACTCAGCAATAGATTCTCCATATATGACTACTTTCTATCAAATGCCAGGGTCTTGTTATTTTTTTATGACTGAAGTATTCCATAAGTATATATACCACACTTTTTCAATCCATTCATCAGTTTGTGGACATTTAGGTTGGTTTCACGTCTTGGCAATTGTGAATAATGCTGCAATAAACATTGATGTGCAAGCACTTTTCTGACTGAGCGTTCTCCTGTCCTTTGGGTAGATACCAGAAGTGGGATTGCTGGCTCAAATGGTAGTTCTATTTGTAGATCTTTGAGGAACCTCCATATTGTTCTCCACAGTGGTTGAACCAGTTTACATTCCCATCAACAGTGTAGGAGGGTTCCCTTTTCACCATATCTCCGCCAACACTTATCACTTTTTATATTCTTAATCTTTGCCATTCTGACAGGGGTTAGGTGGTATCTCATTGTGGTTTTTATCTGCATTTCCCTTATGATGAGGGATGTTGAGCGTTTCCTCATATGCTTTCTGGCTGTTCGTATGTCTTCCTTGGAGATTTATGTTCAGCTCATTTTCCCATCTTTTAATTGGGTTAATCTTTTTTTTTTTTTTTTTTTT
>NW_006159705.1:52794-53357 GCF_000334495.1 Tupaia belangeri chinensis
CTTGAGTTTAATTCCATCATGGTCAGAGAAAATGCTGGATACAGTTTCTATGCCTCTGAATCTGTAAAGGCATGATTTGTGTCCTAACATATGATCAATCTTTGAAAAGTTTCCATGCCGGGATGAAAAAAATGTATATGTTGTGGATGTAGGGTGGAAAGTTCTACAGATATCTGTCAAGCCCATTCAATTTATAGTATCATTTAGGTCCTGTATCTATCTATTTATTTTCTCTCTAAAAGATCTGTCTAAAGTAGACAATGGGGTGTTGAGATCTTCCACAATTATAGTATTTCTCCCTATCTCTCCTTTTAGCTCCAGCAGTCTTTCCTTCACATATTTAGGTGCACCTGAGTTGGGTGCATATTTACTATTATATAATGTCCTTTTTACAGTCTTTATCTTGAAATCTATTTTGTCTGAGATCACTATCGCTACTCCAGCCCTTTTTTGATTTCCATTTGCATGGAATATCTTTTTTTAGCCCTTCACTTTTAGTCTATGTATGTCTTTATCCATAAGGTGAGTTTCTTATAGGCAACAGATAGAGGGTTTCTGTTTTT
>NW_006159705.1:53622-62178 GCF_000334495.1 Tupaia belangeri chinensis
TTGCCAGGTATAGTATTCTTGGTTGAAATTGTTTTTCACTCAACACTTTGACTATGTTTCCCTATTCTTTCCTTGCCTGCATTGTTTCCACTGAGAGATCCGATGTTAGCCTGATGGAGTGACCTTTCTAAGTAACTTGATGTTTCCCTCTTGCCAACTTTAGTATATTGTCTTTGTTGTTTTTGCCAGGCTGGCTACGATATGCCTTGGAGACGATCTTCTTGGGTTGATTCTACTCGGGGTCCTATGTATTTCTTGGGTCTGGGTATTTGAATGCCTTTCTAGATTTGGAAAGTTTTCTTGCAGGATCTCACGGAATAAATTTTCTAGGCCCTTATTATTTTCTTCCTCTTCTGGAATACCAATTATCTGGATGTTGGGGTGCTTCATTGTATCCAGTATTCCTCGTACATTATCCTCATTTTTCATGGTTGTTTTCTCAATCTTCTTGATGCTTTTTTCTAGGTCAGATGTTTTGTCTTCTATGTTAGAGAATCAATCTTCTGCCTGGCCTAACCTACTTTTAATACTTTCAAGGGAAGTTTTGATTTCCTGTATCACATCCTTCAACCCTAGAAGTTCCATCTGGTTCTAGTTTAAGGTATCCAATTATTCTTTCAAGT
This sequence comes from Tupaia belangeri chinensis, assembly GCF_000334495.1. Taxonomy (NCBI): domain Eukaryota; kingdom Metazoa; phylum Chordata; class Mammalia; order Scandentia; family Tupaiidae; genus Tupaia; species Tupaia belangeri. Next base: position 54,246 of record NW_006159705.1, read on the forward strand.
CATGAAAGGACTTCCTCATCTCCTGGACTCAAAAAGAAAAAAAGAAAAAAAAAAGGGGAATCAACAGTTAGCGTAATGGCTATGTGGATGGACTCCCACGTAATCGACTGCGGTTCGCATCCCGGACCCGGTGGCTTAAAAGCCATGACAGGTGCGTGTGCACGCGTGCCCAAGATCCCGAGAGGAGAATGGAGGAGAAGGGATTGCGGTGTGGCCATCCCCTCTGGAGGGTTATTTCTCGCTTTCTGTCTCTCTGTCTCTCTCTGTCTGTCTGGCGAGCGCACGTGCCCTTATAGTGAAAAACCTCTCCAAAAAAAAAGAGAACCAAAAAAGGGTGAAGCAGAATTCTGCAGAAGCTAGGGACTACATCTAATGTTCTGGTGCAAAACATTGGCCACACAAGAAGCTTTTGCTTTTGCCTTCTGGTCTATTCAGTTGGTAATTTAGAAATAGGCCTTCGGTCCCATCTTTAGGTTAAAATAGAAAATTAGCACTTTGGAGCCCATTAATGAGAGGAGAATATAGGCATAATAGGTCAGGAAAGAAGGATTCATTATCATCCTATTCCTGGGCCAGCATGTCCAGGGGAGGCCGCTTTTGCTCAGTAGATATGTCCCTCTGAAGATGGGAATAGAATGTTGTAGAGGGCGAAAGTCATGGGATCAGAACACAAGGCAGACTCCCCAAAGACAAGGCCTTGGCTCACTGTTGGCTTCACGGACAGTGAAGTGGGGCAAGGTAGTGTCTCTTTGGGACAGTTCTTCCAGTATATGCTTTTTCCAGATTCCTGTTTCTTTCATCTTCACTCTTAGGCCCCAGTAGGAATAAAGCAAAGTCTAAGTAGAACCATGAATTCCATTTGCCAACAACTTCAGGTCCAGAGGGACTCACTCCATGGAAACCTGTAGAACAAAGCAGTTTCTACTAATTCGTCACATATGTAGAACAGAAAAGCCATCTTCCTGATACATAGGAAACTACCCAGAGACTATATTAGCCTGTGCCATCCCCAGCTATCTCCAAAAAAGATGTACAGAGGAGTGGAAGAAATAGAATGACTCCAATACCTGATCTCAATTGGACTCCTCAGACATTTAATGCAACTTAACAAAAATCAAACCAACTGAACACTGCTGAAACAAACAAACCAACAAACAAACAAAAAAACAGACTCTCCCTTTCCATTTTTACTAGGACTTTCTCAACCTTCAAACAACCCCCAGGACAGTCTGGGTTTCTGGGCAGCTACACTTCTTATCATCTAAGGTAAGGATTTTGTTCTTCTTTCAGGGAAATGTGTAGCTTCTGGGTGTGTGGAGTTAAAAACTAGAGTTCAACACAGACTCTAAGTGTTTAAACTAATCTGTCAGCCAGGTACCTAAGGGCCTTGTGCTCTAAATCCATCCCAACCCCTCAATTCTTGGTTATCTGAACGTGAAGTGAGAATTGATTAGAACTGAGAATCTGCTACAGCACAGGCACAGGTGTTAGCTGATGGAACTCTCAGTGCTTGTCTTTAGACCCTAAGAGTGTTGTCAGTCTTTAGCAAAATGTTTCTAGACCTGATGATGACACTTCCCAAAAGCCATCTAAGAACAGTTGATATGCTCAGTATACAGTCTCATACCTCTTTACGATTAAGATCCTATGGCCCCAAAAGAGGCCAGTGGAAATGAATGAAATGTGTCTGTATATATACTATATATATATATATATATATACACACACACACACACACATATATCAATATATTTCCACTCCCCTTCTTACCCTCTGCCTTTTTCCACCCTCCTCCCACATTATCTCAGGTGTCCACAGAAATATGTTCCCCAAGCTAATCCAGTTAGAGAGTGACAGAACCAGAATCACATCTGGTAGTCTTTTTCCATAGCCCATATTGGGTGCTGCTTTGCTGCTCGAGTACAGGCTGGGAAACAGCCCCTGACACCCACTGAGTGTGCTAGAAACTGCCTTTTTCTCTTTCTGTCTTTAGGTTTTTGGTGTAGGGTGTGTGAGCTTACTGGAAAGAGAGACAGACAGAAGGAAGGAACAGAGAAATCACCCCTCAGAGGGGGGATGGCTATGCTGCAATCACTTCTCCTACATCTTTCTCTTAGGATTTTGAGCACGCATGCACACATGTTTGGCACGGTTTTCAAGCCACTGAGTCCTGGAACTTGATTCGGCACCCTAACCACCACACCACCTGCTGGCCCCTTGAGTTTAATTCCATCATGGTCAGAGAAAATGCTGGATACAGTTTCTATGCCTCTGAATCTGTAAAGGCATGATTTGTGTCCTAACATATGATCAATCTTTGAAAAGTTTCCATGCCGGGATGAAAAAAATGTATATGTTGTGGATGTAGGGTGGAAAGTTCTACAGATATCTGTCAAGCCCATTCAATTTATAGTATCATTTAGGTCCTGTATCTATCTATTTATTTTCTCTCTAAAAGATCTGTCTAAAGTAGACAATGGGGTGTTGAGATCTTCCACAATTATAGTATTTCTCCCTATCTCTCCTTTTAGCTCCAGCAGTCTTTCCTTCACATATTTAGGTGCACCTGAGTTGGGTGCATATTTACTATTATATAATGTCCTTTTTACAGTCTTTATCTTGAAATCTATTTTGTCTGAGATCACTATCGCTACTCCAGCCCTTTTTTGATTTCCATTTGCATGGAATATCTTTTTTTAGCCCTTCACTTTTAGTCTATGTATGTCTTTATCCATAAGGTGAGTTTCTTATAGGCAACAGATAGAGGGTTTCTGTTTTTTTATCCACTTGGCCAGTCTATGTCTCTTAATTGGAGAATTTAATCCATTGACATTCAATGTAATTATCGATATTTCCATACCTGATCCTATCGTTAAGTGAGTCATTTTCTTGGTTGCTTTTTGTTCTCGTGTAACTGTCTGACTTTTTAGTTTTCCCTTCAGAATCTCTTGAAGAGCTGGTCTGGAGTTGGTAAATTCCTTCAAATTTTTTTTTATCTGAGAATGTTTTTATCTTTTTTTCCCATATGAAAGATAATCTTGCCAGGTATAGTATTCTTGGTTGAAATTGTTTTTCACTCAACACTTTGACTATGTTTCCCTATTCTTTCCTTGCCTGCATTGTTTCCACTGAGAGATCCGATGTTAGCCTGATGGAGTGACCTTTCTAAGTAACTTGATGTTTCCCTCTTGCCAACTTTAGTATATTGTCTTTGTTGTTTTTGCCAGGCTGGCTACGATATGCCTTGGAGACGATCTTCTTGGGTTGATTCTACTCGGGGTCCTATGTATTTCTTGGGTCTGGATATTTGAATGCCTTTCTAGGTTTGGAAAGTTTTCTTCCAGGATTTCATGAAATAAGTTATCTAGGCCCTTATTATTTTTTTCCTCTTCTGGGATACCAATTACCCAGATGTTGGGGCACTTGATGGTGTCCAGTATTCCTCGTACATTATCCTCATTTTTCATGGTTGTTTTCTCAATCTTCTTGATGCTTTTTTCTAGGTCAGATGTTTTGTCTTCTATGTTAGAGAATCAATCTTCTGCCTGGCCTAACCTACTTTTAATACTTTCAAGGGAAGTTTTGATTTCCTGTATCACATCCTTCAACCCTAGAAGTTCCATCTGGTTCTAGTTTAAGGTATCCAATTATTCTTTCAAGTCATGAAAGGACTTCCTCATCTCCTGGACTCAAAAAGAAAAAAAGAAAAAAAAAAGGGGAATCAACAGTTAGCGTAATGGCTATGTGGATGGACTCCCACGTAATCGACTGCGGTTCGCATCCCGGACCCGGTGGCTTAAAAGCCATGACAGGTGCGTGTGCACGCGTGCCCAAGATCCCGAGAGGAGAATGGAGGAGAAGGGATTGCGGTGTGGCCATCCCCTCTGGAGGGTTATTTCTCGCTTTCTGTCTCTCTGTCTCTCTCTGTCTGTCTGGCGAGCGCACGTGCCCTTATAGTGAAAAACCTCTCCAAAAAAAAAAGAGAACCAAAAAAGGGTGAAGCAGAATTCTGCAGAAGCTAGGGACTACATCTAATGTTCTGGTGCAAAACATTGGCCACACAAGAAGCTTTTGCTTTTGCCTTCTGGTCTATTCAGTTGGTAATTTAGAAATAGGCCTTCGGTCCCATCTTTAGGTTAAAATAGAAAATTAGCACTTTGGAGCCCATTAATGAGAGGAGAATATAGGCATAATAGGTCAGGAAAGAAGGATTCATTATCATCCTATTCCTGGGCCAGCATGTCCAGGGGAGGCCGCTTTTGCTCAGTAGATATGTCCCTCTGAAGATGGGAATAGAATGTTGTAGAGGGCGAAAGTCATGGGATCAGAACACAAGGCAGACTCCCCAAAGACAAGGCCTTGGCTCACTGTTGGCTTCACGGACAGTGAAGTGGGGCAAGGTAGTGTCTCTTTGGGACAGTTCTTCCAGTATATGCTTTTTCCAGATTCCTGTTTCTTTCATCTTCACTCTTAGGCCCCAGTAGGAATAAAGCAAAGTCTAAGTAGAACCATGAATTCCATTTGCCAACAACTTCAGGTCCAGAGGGACTCACTCCATGGAAACCTGTAGAACAAAGCAGTTTCTACTAATTCGTCACATATGTAGAACAGAAAAGCCATCTTCCTGATACATAGGAAACTACCCAGAGACTATATTAGCCTGTGCCATCCCCAGCTATCTCCAAAAAAGATGTACAGAGGAGTGGAAGAAATAGAATGACTCCAATACCTGATCTCAATTGGACTCCTCAGACATTTAATGCAACTTAACAAAAATCAAACCAACTGAACACTGCTGAAACAAACAAACCAACAAACAAACAAAAAAACAGACTCTCCCTTTCCATTTTTACTAGGACTTTCTCAACCTTCAAACAACCCCCAGGACAGTCTGGGTTTCTGGGCAGCTACACTTCTTATCATCTAAGGTAAGGATTTTGTTCTTCTTTCAGGGAAATGTGTAGCTTCTGGGTGTGTGGAGTTAAAAACTAGAGTTCAACACAGACTCTAAGTGTTTAAACTAATCTGTCAGCCAGGTACCTAAGGGCCTTGTGCTCTAAATCCATCCCAACCCCTCAATTCTTGGTTATCTGAACGTGAAGTGAGAATTGATTAGAACTGAGAATCTGCTACAGCACAGGCACAGGTGTTAGCTGATGGAACTCTCAGTGCTTGTCTTTAGACCCTAAGAGTGTTGTCAGTCTTTAGCAAAATGTTTCTAGACCTGATGATGACACTTCCCAAAAGCCATCTAAGAACAGTTGATATGCTCAGTATACAGTCTCATACCTCTTTACGATTAAGATCCTATGGCCCCAAAAGAGGCCAGTGGAAATGAATGAAATGTTTCTGTATATATACTATATATATATATATATATATACACACACACACACACACATATATCAATATATTTCCACTCCCCTTCTTACCCTCTGCCTTTTTCCACCCTCCTCCCACATTATCTCAGGTGTCCACAGAAATATGTTCCCCAAGCTAATCCAGTTAGAGAGTGACAGAACCAGAATCACATCTGGTAGTCTTTTTCCATAGCCCATATTGGGTGCTGCTTTGCTGCTCGAGTACAGGCTGGGAAACAGCCCCTGACACCCACTGAGTGTGCTAGAAACTGCCTTTTTCTCTTTCTGTCTTTAGGTTTTTGGTGTAGGGTGTGTGAGCTTACTGGAAAGAGAGACAGACAGAAGGAAGGAACAGAGAAATCACCCCTCAGAGGGGGGATGGCTATGCTGCAATCACTTCTCCTACATCTTTCTCTTAGGATTTTGAGCACGCATGCACACATGTTTGGCACGGTTTTCAAGCCACTGAGTCCTGGAACTTGATTCGGCACCCTAACCACCACACCACCTGCTGGCCCTGCTCTTAACTTTTTATGAATCTTTATTAGCCTGCCAAAGAATAAGAAAAACTTTCAAGTCTTCCCCAAGAATAGATATTATTGGGCTGCGTTTCAAAGCAGATACCTGTTCCCACTCTCTAAAAGCTGAAAATTGCCAGTGGCTTTTGTTTAACCATGGAAGTAGCTGATCCCATGCCAACTCCCTGGGATAATCCTAATTCCAACAAATTTCCTAAACTGTGTTCCAAGGAATGTTAGTTCAAGATTTCTTTTTCTTTTCTTTTCTTTTTTTTTGAAGAGGTTTTGCTATAGGGCACATACACTTGCCAGAAAGACAGAGACAGAGACAGACAGAAAGCGAGAAATCACCTCCTGGGGGGATGGCCACGCCGTAATCCCTTCTTCTCCTTTCTCCTCTTGGGATCTTGGGCATGCATGCACATGCGCCCAGCGTGAGTTTAAGCCACCGAGTCTGGGACTTAAACTGCGGTGGACTACATGGGAGTCCAGCAACACAGTCATTATGCCAATTGCTGGTCCCAAGTTCAAGATTTCTTAATAAGTGATCCACCAAAAATTATTCTATTGTCAAATAAATTTGGAAAATCAAATTTCCTCTCTGTAAGGTTTCTAATGTTTATAAGTATATTAATATTTCTGTAAAGTCCTGTGACTACTGCTTATTGTAAGTTTTATCGCATTAACTTCATTTAACCTAGTTTCCCAAACATGTATTAAGAAACTAGTATCCAAAGAAGGAAGTTGAAGAAATCATGCTTTAGAAAGGCGTAGGCTCAGAGGAAGAATAAGACTACTGATAATAAGCATATTTTAGTCCAAGTTAAAACATATAAAAATACCTTTATTAGAAAACTTACATAATGTATATAATGTGTATATAATGTTACATAAATAGCTACAGGATCCATAAAAGCAGCTTTTGAGCAGTCACACAGACATGCTAACCCAGATTGGCTGAGGAAATAAAGTCGCACGTTTGGTGTGTGTGTGACCCCCTGGGTGGGGTCCTATGAACCGAGGGGGTCTGCTTGAACCATCCACAATTATCTCTTATTCTTAGCTCAGTGAATAGCACACTTGATGTTTCAGTGCCCCCTGGGGGCCACCAAGATATCGCATTTGAGTCACAATACTTAAAAATAAGATGCAAAATTATGAATATTCCTCAAGGCAGGTGGGAAGAAGGTAAGAGAGGTCTGTAGAGCAAGATGTATATTAAAAAAAAAAAAAAGAGTAGTCTAGAACTCTGAAACAAAAGAGGTAAATCTTTCTGGCCTCTAAGACATTGTAACATACCAACAAGCCTAAGAAAGTCTATTTGTGTGATCCAAAGGAAAGATGACACAGTCACATAAAAGATCAACAAAAGGAATAAGTAATGCTAAAGACAATGGGTCTGATGAAGAGGGGAGAATAGTTAAGCAGGCAGTGACTGTGGTGTAGACAAAGGTAAAAGCTGTCAGAGTGAAGAAAAGTAAAATCAGTTTCGTCTTATTTGAAAGATGTAAAAAATAGCATCTCTGCCATAGAAGATTTGTGTCTTAGTCTGCTGTAGTGTTGCTAACAAATACCTAAGACGAGGTGATTTATAAAGAATAGAAGTTTATTTAGCTTGTAATTCTGGTGGCTGGAATATCTAAAGGTGTGGGGCTGGCGTGAGGCCAGCAATGTCACAGCATGGCTGATCAAACCAAAAGAATAGTGAAAAGAACAGAGGGAGAGAGCTCTGGAGGCAGTCAGCTTCCTTATGTAACACCCTGCTGATATGAGAACTAAACCCTGCTCATAAGAGCTACCAATCTTTTTATTTTTTTTGGGGGGGGTGAAGGGGGAAGGAGGTTGGGGTTTATCTTTGTTGTAGGATGCATGCACTTGCCAAAGAGACAGAGACAGAGAGAGAAAAAGTGAGAAATCACCCCCCAGAGAGGATGACCATGCTGCAGTCTCTTCTCCTCCAAATCCTCTTGGGATTTTGGGCACACATGCACATGCACCCAGAGTGAGTTTCAAGCCACTGGGTCTGGGACTTGTATCATGGTTGGTCACGTGGGA
>NW_006159705.1:76949-97646 GCF_000334495.1 Tupaia belangeri chinensis
TATATATATATATATATATGTGTGTGTGTGTGTGTGTGTGTGTGTGTGTATGTGTGTGTGTGTGTACACACATATGTATATGGTATGGAGAAATGGTTTCATATTTAACTGCATGTTCAGAGTTGACTTTATGTCTGTCCACTTCCACGATGCTTAACACTGACTCCTGTCAATCCAAGACTCCTATGTCTTTTCCATGAGATTTGATACCACAGAAGTTTTCGAGAGAGGATGTACCTCCTGTATATCCCTGTGGCCAGAGTGGATGCTAGGACTTGCATAAGTTAGAGTGGAGATCTGAGTCAAAGAAAGAAGAGAGGGAATAAGATGGTCTTTTGCAATTTCTCCTCAAAAAAAACACCCTAATATCCTTGAAAAGTGCTCATCTTATATCCTTGAAAAGTGCTCATCTTTTATAATATTTTGAGTCTTCCTAGGCACACAAAAAAATTTGGTGCAAGTCGGTGGTGTGGTAGTGAAGGTAGATGGATCCCACATGGCTAGTTGTGTAGTTTGAGTCTAAGACTTGGTGACTTGAAAAACACACTGACCATGTGTGCACGCATGTACAGAGTCCTGAGAGGAGAAAGGATTGTGATCTCTGGCAAGAACACACAGTTAATAGCAAAACAAACAAACAAAACCCATCTGTTTATCTCTAAAGCAACACCTCCTAAAAATATACCATCCTATGGTCTCAAACAGTCCAGAATCTCTGGTCTCTCAGGCTCATGGAGATGCCAAGATGGTAACTAGGGTGGACGTACATTAGCTCTTGTAATGAGATTTGTGTCTGTAACCTTGAATGCCGTGAACAAAAGTGAACATTTGTTATATGAAAAAAAGCAGATGTACTTAATTGAAACTAATTTTCTGTACCTGTTTGGAGTTTCATATTCAAAACAGGTCTATGTTAAAACATAAATATTTAAGCTATTAGTCAAACTTTATACTTAAAACACAGGAGCAAGAATAGGGGCATGTGAAGCAGAATTTTTCTTTATTCTTCTTTTTTTTTTTAGAGGTTTTTACTATAGGGCGCGTACACTCACCAGACAGACAGAGACAGAGACAGAAAGCGAGAAAATACCCCCCAGGAGGGATGGCCACGCCGCAATCCCTTCTCCTCCTTTCTCCTCTTGGGATCTTGGACACACACGCACAAGCGCCAGGCATGAGTTTAAGCCACCGGGTCCAAGACTCGAACCATGGTTGACTACTATGTGGGAGTCCAGTGACATAGCCATTACGCTAACTGCTGGTCCCAGGATTTTTGTTTATTCTTAAGAGAGAGCTTATTTTATCTTTCTGGAAAGATACATAGTCAGGTTTGATGTTCTGGTGAATATTTTTATATAACTGTCTCCTGAAGTTAACTATTATTGTTATTCTCATTCTTCATATAAATGGCTCTTTTATTAATTATGGCTAAGAGTCAGAAATTCAGATATTAAAAGACAAAGTCAGTTACTCATGAGAAATGTGTCATTTCATTGATTTCTTCTTGGGTAACCTATGGGGCCTCTGATATCATAAAACTGTGTCCATATCAGCAAAAATTCACTTAGAATCCATTTGGTTCTAGGCAACTGAAGAAACCACATAGCATGGAGCTCTGGAACTCTACCTCAGGAAGTGGCTTCATCTTGGTGGGGATTCTGACAAACACTGGATCTCCTGAACTGCTCTGTGCCACAATTGCGGTGCTGTACATGTTGGCCCTCACCAGCAATGGCCTGCTGCTCCTGGTCATCACAATGGACACCCGACTCCATGTGCCCATGTACCTCCTGCTTGGACAACTCTCTCTCATGGATCTCCTGTTCACATCGGTCGTTACCCCCAAGGCCTTTGTGGATTTTCTAAGCAGAGAAAACACCATTTCCTTTGGAGGCTGTGCCCTTCAGATGTTCCTGGCACTGACTCTGGGTGGTGCAGAGGACCTCTTACTGGCCTTCATGGCCTATGACAGGTATGTGGCCATTTGTCACCCTCTGAACTACATGATCTTCATGAGGCCAAGGGTCTGCTGGCTCATGGTGGCCACATCCTGGATCCTGGCATCTCTGAGTGCTCTAGGACATACTGTGTATACCATGCACTTCCCCTTTTGCAGGTCCTTGGAAATCAGGCACCTGCTTTGTGAGATCCCACCCTTACTGAAGTTGGCCTGTGCAGACACCTCCAGATACGAGCTCATGCTATACGTGACAGGTGTGACTTTCCTCCTGGTTCCCCTTTCTGCCATCATTGCTTCTTACACACTAATCCTGTTCACTGTGCTCCACATGTCTTCAAGTGAAGGCAGAAAGAAAGCCCTGGTCACCTGCTCTTCTCACCTGACTGTAGTTGGGATGTTCTACGGAGCTGCCACATTCATGTATGTCCTGCCCAGTTCCTTCCATAGCCCCAAGCAAGACAACATCATCTCTGTTTTCTACACAATTGTCACTCCAGCCCTAAACCCTCTCATCTATAGCCTGAGGAATAAGGAGGTCATGGGGGCTGTGAGGAGGGTCTTGGGAAAACAGTTGTTGCCAAAACAGTGAACCTTTTAGTAAGGGTACATGTCTTGCCTTGACCATTCCTTCTCCAATTCAAATTGTTATACTCATCTATTTTTTAGGATATTCTGAGGTGATATATATGTATACTTTTCAAAATTTCCCCTCATTTTTTACTGTCTCACAGTGTGAATAGAGATATTAACTTGTTTGGCACATGTCACTCTGGCCTTAGAAGCACATGATATAAAATGCTGTGACAATGGTTAGGGAATAAATGTAAATTAATTAAAAGAAAATATGTCAGGAAAAAAAAAACCACAAAAACTGTTTTTTCTTTCCATAGAAAAGCATTAAAAATATTTATTTGATGACTGCAGTAAGCAATATAGCCCTAGCTAGGTGCTACTTTATAGTATGTTCATTCTACTCATTGAGGTTTATGCCTAAAGTCAGACTTGGGTTCATGGATATGTATATATCAGCTGTGCTTGCTATTCAAAATATTTAGATTAATTAAAATCTTTAGTGAATCAGTAAAATTTGGGGGGGAAAGGGCATAGAAAGCAACCATGGATTCTAGTGACAGTGTGGGAGGTGGGTGGGAGATGGTAGAGGGTGAGAGATAGGGAATTAAGGAAGGGAAAAAAGCAAAATATACAGGAAACAAGAAATGGAAAATTACTTGTTGACGATAACACGTATGTTGATGTGCTTGATTGAGCCAATATACAGTGTATTCTGCATGGAAAATTTCATTTTGTATGATACAATGATGTATAGTAATATGAATGTAAATAAATAAATTTAAATTAAGAAACATGACTGTAGGGGGAAAACAAAAGCCTTGAACAGGTGTCTTAGATTGTGTGATAGAGCGTTGTCCCAATACATTACCACAGAGTCAAGGTAGCAGATTAAATTTCCATTTCCACATCATGCAGCAGTGAGAAACAGCAGCAGTTATGCACTGACCAAACTTCCCTAGTCTTTTAGCATTAGAGGGGGACTGCTCTCTTCACACCAGATTCTTAAACTATTAATAGAGAGAAAGATCCACAGAAGACCTTCCAGTTGACTAAGCATTTTTTAAACAAGCAGTGGAGAACAGTAGATATATAATTGCATTAATATCCCAAGTCTGAGGAGAAATTCATAATAATCATATACCTAAAGATAGATAACTACATCATGTTAGTGAAAGGGTAATGGGAACTGGGCATTTCTACTTGGAAACTTTCACAGAATCTTTTTGAAATGGGGCATTTTTACAACTCCTAAAACTAAAAATAAAATAAATAAAACAGGATTGAGAGTATTGAGGTTTAATGCGAGAAGATAAAATAACAATGAGAGAAATCTGTTTTACATAATGTTTGGATTTTTTAAATAATGTGGCCTTATAGCTATGTGGATGTGTTTTCAAACACCTGAATACTGCAGAGTTCATGTTCTTCAGGTGAGTTTATATGTGTATGTATATGCATATATATGTAATATATAATATTATATATACCCTGTGTGCACAGGAAAGGAAATATAAAATATAGGAGTCACTCTAGGTAGGTTAACTCTACTTTATTGCTATCATTTTATTTATCAATGTGGAAAGAATTTCTGGCAAAAGGTGAGAACTTAAGTTTGTTAAGTGAAGACCCCAGATCCCTTGGAAATATGAAAAGTTATGATGCTGTATAGTGCATTTCAGGGAGACATTCAGAGTTACAGAAACACTGAGAGTTTAAATCATAATTAGCAAAAAGTACAGCAATAAGAGTTTGGAGCAGCATTTAATAGACCCCAAGAGACACTTTATGTCTGACAGAAGGCTGGATTTTTAGCCCATCACTGTGGATTTAAGAATGTGGAAATAAGGACCAACAGTTAGGGTCATGGCTATGTCGCTGAACTCCCATGTAGTCAACTGTGGTTCAAGTCCTGAACCCAGCGGCTTAAATTCACACCAGGCATGTGGAACCGTGTGCTCAAGATCCCGAGAGAATGGAGGAGAAGGGATTGTGGTGTGGCCATCCCTCCTGGGGGGTGATTTCTTGCTTCTGTCTCTCTGTCTCTCTCTGTCTTTCTGGCAAGCACACATGCCCTATAGCAAAAACTTCTCCAAAAAAGAAAAAAAAAAAAAAAGAACGTGGAAACAGAATTTCCTTGTTCTTCATAGATCATGTAGTAGATGAAGGATGCAAGAAGAATATTCAGAGAGATTAATCAATTATTTTTATCTTGGGCCAACATTTTCAGAGTGAGTTTACTCTGCCTGGTGTTGCATGGGGTGGTCCATTTCCTCAGAGAAAAACTGCAGAAAATAGGTTTTGAGAATTGTGAAGTGGTGGTCACACATTTCCAAGATTAATATTCTATTTAATTTTTTATTTTAATTTCTTTTATATGTGTAATCACATATATCACTTAGCTTGTAAAGTGAATGTTCCAACATGAGTACATTTTTCATCAGTTTAGTTGGTGATACTATACATATTATCATCAACAGATCATAACTCATTTGTCCCGTAAATGTCTTGCCTCTCTATTTTTCTCCTTAATGTATTTCCTCAGACTCCCCCCATTCTCTCACCCTCTTCCCACAGTATATCTGGTATCTATAATCATTTCATGTTTCTATATCCTCTAGTCATTCAGTTTTGACCATAGAGGGTGGGGACAGTCAGTATATATTAAGTGGAGACATACAATGTCTCTCCTTCATAGACTGGCTTACTTCACTCAACAGTAAATCTTCCATATTCATCCACTTTCTGTCAAAGGCCAGGGTCTTGTGTTTTGTGGCTGAGTAGTATTCCATAGGCTATATGTGCAATGCTTTTTTAATCCATTCCTCAGTTCGTGGGCTTTTGGGTTGGTTCTATATCTTAATAACTGTGAATAATGCTGCAATAAACATAGATGTTCAAGCACCTTTCTGACTAAGCATTTTTCCACCCTTTGGATATATACCAAGGAGTGGAATTGCTGGATCATGTGGTAGTTCTACTTGTAGATCTTTGACGAATCTCTATATTGTTCTCCACAGTGGCTGGACCAATTTACATTCCCATCAGCAGTGTAGGAGAGTTCCCCCTTCACTACATCCCCACCGGCACTTACCTTTTTTTTTATCTTAGTCATTCTGACAGGGGTTAGGTGATATCTCATTGTTGTTTTGATCTGCATCTCCCTTATGATGAGGGATGTTGAGCATTTTTCAGGGGGGCGGGTACCAAAACCTGGGAACGAGGAGCATTTTTTTATATGCCTTTTGGCTATACATATGTCTTCCTTAGAGAGTTGCTTTTTCAGCTCATTCTTCAATTTTTTAATTGGGTTGATCATCTTTTTCCTGGTAAACTGCTTGAGTTTCCTATGTATTCTGGTTATCAGTCTCTTATCTGAAGCATAGTTTACAAAAATATTTTCCCATTCCAAGGACTGTTGATTCATGCTAATTACTGTGTCTTTTGTTACGCAAAAACTTTTTTTTTTGAGAGGTTTTTGCTATAGGGTGCGTGCACTCGCCAGACAGACAGAGAGAGAGACAGAGAGACAGAAAGCGAGAAATCATCCCCCGGGGGGATGGCCATGCTGCAATCCCTTCTCCTTCGTTCTCCTCTCGGGATCTTGGGCACACACACACACGCCCCCAGTGTGAGTTTTAAGCTACCGGGTCTGGGATGCAAACCGCGGCCGACTACGTGGGAGTCCAGTGACATAGCCATTACACTAACTGCTGGTCCCTCATGCAGAAACTTTTTAATCTGATGTAATCCCATGATATATCATCTTTTTTACATGCTGTTGGATACAATTTGCTAGTATCTTGTTGAGACTTTTTGCATCTATATTCATCAGAGATATTGGTCTATAGTTTTCTTTCCTTGTCCTGTCCTTGTCTATTTTAAGGGTGATGGAGGCTTTATAAAATAAATTTTGAGAGAGTTCCATCCTTTTGGATCTTTAGAAATAACTTGAGTAGAATGGGGTTAACTATTCTTTAAAATTTTTGTAGAATTCAGAGGTGAACCCATCAGGACCAGGACTTTTCTCTGTTGGGAGGTTATTTATTACTGATTCAATCTCATGGCTTGTTATGGGCCTATTCAGACTTTCTATGTCCTCCTGACTCAACCTTGGTAGATTAGATGTGTCCCGGAATTTGTTCATCTCACCCAGGTTTTCTTGTTTGTTGACATGTAGTTGTTCATGGTATCCTCTAATGATGTTTTGTATTTCTACTATGACTGTTGTTATATTGCCTGCTTCATTGAAAATTTGATTTACCTGGTTCCTTTGTCTCTTCTTAATTAGTCTAGCTAGTGATGTGTCAATTTTAGAATTAAACTTGATATGAATTTCAGGAAAAATCTCAAAAATACACAAATACATGAAAACTAAATAAACTACTACTGAATGACTTTACAACTACTAAAGAAATAAGGACTGAAATAAAAAGATTAATGGAAGCCAATGATAATGAGTACATGACTTTCCATAATATTGGGACACTGCAAAAGCAGTCATAACACTTAGTCCATTCAATTTTTAGCTTTCAGAATGAAGCTCCTAAAAACTCTGTTCATTCTCAAATCTGCTAACAGGGTAAAGTAGTTAATCTGGTACATACAACCCTGTGCAAAGAGACCAACAGATGGTGGAATGGTTACATCACTGGACTCCCATGTAGTCAATCTTGGCTAGAGTCCTGGACCCAGTAGCTTAAAACTCACACCAGGCGTGTGTGCATGTATGCCCAAAATCACAAGAGGAGAATGGAGGAAAAAGAATTACAGCATGATCATCCCCCCGGGGGGTGAATTCTTGATTTCTGTCTTTCTTTCTTTCTCTGTCTTTCCAGTGAGTATACATGCCCTATATAAAAACATTTCTCTTAAAAAAAATTTTAAAAAAGACCCTGAGCAGAATATGATAAAACTAGTCAATTTTGTGACAAGACAATGAAAAATTTATTCCCAAGTTTTGTTTCCTACCATACATTTCTTTCCTTTTAAGGCACTAACTTACTATGTCTGTGCTTTTGCTTTAAAACTGTATACCCTACTCATACACCAAGTCTCATTTCCATGGAGTCATCTTCATGAAATGTTCCTAAACTTTAAATAAGCTACTACTGGGGCCAGCAGATGGTTAAAGGGTTGGACTCCCTCATGGTCAACTATGATTTGATTCCTAGACCCAGGTGGCTTGAAACTCATGTCAGGTATATGTGTGTGCATGCCTAAAATCCCAAGAGGAGAATGGAGAACGGTTTTCAGTGTGGCCATCAACCCTGGGGGGTAATTTCTCATGATCATTCTCACCATCTCTCTCTGTACCTCTCTGGTGTATACACCCTATAGCAAAAGGAAACTTGAAAAAGAAAAAGCTATTGCCTTTAATTTTATCCCCACAGCATTCTTTTGATCTTATCTTAAAATACTTAATTTTTAATTGCACTTTTATCATTGTTCTCTTTGCCTGCATTATCTGTTAGTGAATTTCCAATTATTTATTTATTTATTTATTTATTTATTTATTTTTTTTTTTTTTTTAGGAGAGACGAGGAGTTTTTGCTATTGAGTGCGGAACCAGTTTCCAATTATTTATTTATTTATTTATTTATTTATTTATTTTTTTTTTTTTTTATGGAAGAGACTGAGTTCTACACATATTGTGGAGTCTGGGAACAGAGTTTGCCCAGAATAGTCATTTAATGAATATAGAAGAAAATAAGCTGAGGCAATAAAGTGGGGGAAGAAAAGTATGAGAATATTGCATCCATGTTGTAATCTAATCACTTCAGGTTTGAATGTGTGTAAACAATCTTTCTGCCCTCACAAATGGATTAATGAGGGCTCCGCCTTTATGCATAGATGAATGTCACTATGATGGAATTATAAAACCAAGCTTTCTCTTGCTCGCTCTTACCCTCTCACCATGTGATACCCTCTGCCACATTATGACACCACAAGAAGGCCCACAGCAGATGCCAGAACCATGCTCTTGGACTTCCCAGCCTTCAAAACTGTGAGATAAATAAACCTGTATTCTTGGTAGGTTACACAATGTATGGTATTTAGGTACAGCAACAAAAAAAAGAATGAAGACAATCACAATGTCCCAAATACTTTTTTAAGTATCAGAAATCACTGCTTCTGAATGAAGACTATCAGCCTGTCAGCTTCCTGAGAGCCCCTTTCACATCCTTGTTCCTCAGGCTATAAATGATAGGGTTCAGCATGGAAGTCATAACTGAATAGAACACTGAGATGACCTTATCTTTTTCATTCATTGTCTTGGAATTGGGTCTCATGTAAGCAAATATTCCAGAGCCATAATAGAGAACCACAACAGTAAGATGGGAACCACAGGTAGAGAAGACCTTGAGCCTCCCCTCCCCAGACTGCATCCGGATCACAGTGGAGATGATATGCCAGTAGGAGACAAGGATGAGGGAGACAGGAGCCAGGAGGATGACCACACCCATTGAAAAGAGAGCCATCTCAGCATTGTAAGTGTCTGCTGAAGCCAGCTTCAAAAGTGCGGGAGGTTCACAAAAATAGTGATTAATTACATTATCTCCCTGGTAGGGGAGACACAGTGTAAATGCACTGTCCACTGAACACACAAAAGCCCCAGTTATCCAGGACACAATAGCCAACTGGATACAAACGCTTTGTGTCATGATGGTGGAGTAGTGCAGGGGCTTGCACACAGCTGCATAGCGATCATAGGACATCACTGCCAGCAGTACACACTCTGTACACCCTGCTAGGAGGAAGACAATGATCTGTATCGAACATCCAGAAAAGGAAATGGTTTTCTTTCTCACAAGGAAGTGGACCAACATCTGGGGTACAATGCTTGTAGAGAAACAGAGGTCAGCAAAGGACAAATTCTTGAGAAAAAAGTACATAGGTGTATGAAGTCGAGAGTCAGTTTGAATAAGGATTATTATCAACAGGTTTCCAAATATAGAAAGAAGGTAAATGATCAGGAAGACACAGAACAACAAGATCTGGATCTTGGGATCCTGTGAAAGTCCCAGCAAGATAAATTCAGCCACAGAAGTTTGGTTCCCTTCTCCCATTGATGTTGCTTCCTATTTACCTGTCATCAGGGAGAGAGCAGAGGCATTCTGAGTTTTTGTTTTCACAAACTTCATAAAAAAACATGGTGTAAATTAATACATTTAGTTGAACTATTGGCTTTCAGTGGCTTCCTAGTTGGTGTTTGTTAGCATTAAGATGTATGCTGTTGGGACCAGCAATTAGCGTAATAGCTATGTCGCTGGACTCCCATGTAGTCGACCACGGTTCACGTCGTGGACCTGGTGGCTTAAAACTCACACGGGGCACGTGTGCATGTATGCCCAAGATCCTGAGAGGAGAATGGAGGAGAAGGGATTGCTGCGTGGCCATCCCCCCTGGGGGATGATTTCTCACTTTCCCTCTCTCTGTCTCTCTGTCTGTCTGGAGAGTGCACATGCCCTATAGCAAAAACCTCTCCAAAAAAAAAAAAAAAAAGATGTATGCTGTTGTTTCCAGAAATTTACAGTGTTCAAACATGTGTAGTTCTCTGATCTACTTGGAAGGCTACGTATCCCACTCTGTATGGTTTCTTAACTAACTCCAATGTCAAAAAAGTTAAGTATTACTGAGTTACTGTGGAAATACAGTAGGAGAATTTGATTCAATTTCAGTTTTACTTCTCAAGAAATACTTATTGGTTTCTTATACTTGCCAGAGAGACATGTATTAATAAAGAGAGAGGAAGCTGGGGAAAGTACCCCTCAATGGGGGGTAATTTCTCATGATCATTGTCATCTCATGAGTCATGCCACCCTCAATTGGGTATAGGTCTTTCACAATGACATATAGTCATACCATTTCTACTTTCCATCAGGATTTGGGTCATTCATGCATACATGCTTGGCATGTTTTTCAAGGTGGGGCCAGGATGTAAATCATCGTCAGTCATATGGGGTTCAGTTCGTAGCTGGTCCAAAATACTTTTTATTTATCTGGATTAGCACTCTGAGAATGAAATGAACTTACTCAATTAATAAAAACTCCTACTGCTTTTCAATTTCAAAATACCTAACAGCTCATCACAAAACAGAAGTCAGTGACAAATTTGTTTATAACAGTAGAAGGTTCGGCCATAATTTGGAGGGTCAAACAAATAACATGTGACATTTCTTCTTGCTTTTATCCATAATGTTTTTCTTTTTTAAAAGTTTGTCAGAGGTCACATGTGCTTGCCCAAGACAGAGAGAGAGAGAAACTTAAAAAGTACTGTCCACTGGCAACAGTCACACAGCAGTACCCTCTACTCCATTTCTCCCTTCTTTCAGGAGCTTGGGCACATATGCAAATATGCCTGTAGTGTCTTTCAAGCCACTGGGTCTGGGACTCAAACTATGCAGTAGGCCATGTGGGATCCAGCTACTTTAACATCACACCACCCGCTGGCTCCTCATAGTGTTTTTCTCTAAAGAGGCTTTTAAAATAGAAATCCAAATGGGAGAAAGGAAGAAAATCAAAATTTATGTCCATGACCCATAATTCTTCTCTGTATAAATACTTCACAAGGCAAGAAAAGTAGAGATGACTATGGTGCCACTGCATAATGCTGAAGCCTATAAAAAGGCCTTGGAGTTTGGATACCTAGTTGACTTCAACAGATTAGTTGCACCTACAGGAGTGCCTATGATCCTGGTTAGTTAGAAGGTTGAGAGATTGGAGGAGAATATTGCAATGTGAAGACCTTATCTAGAGTCTCTCTCTTTCTCCTCTCTTTCTCACTCTCTTTCTCTCCCCCTCCTTGTCTCATACAATAAATAAATAATAAAGAAGAAAAGTAGCATAAAAATGTGACATTCAGAAATGAAACATAATTAAGACTTGAACCATGGTCAGTCATATGGGAGTCCAACACCTCAACAACTCCACACCACCTGCTGATCCTCCAGACTCTTTTCTTATACTTTGTTTCCATCAATTTTGACACAGTCTCAACTCTTCTTTAAATATTTCTTTCTTTCTATTTTCTCTGGAACATCCATTACGTTTCTGTCAGTTCTTTTGTTCGTTATGTTTTCAGATAACTCACATCTTTTAAGTTTTTTCCTGATTTATGCTTTTAAAATATGTTTTATGTCTTTTCATCCTTCAGTTGAATGTTTTCTCTTTTCCTGTCTTCCTGTTCATGAATACTCTCTTTGTGTGCATCTAATATGTTGTAAAACCACCTTTTGTGTTCTTTTTTTTAAACATTCCGTTTTGGGTTCTAAAATCCTGGGGATTTTTCATAGTAGTGTTAAATTCTCTGGCTTGTTATCTAATATCATGGATATATTTTAATTCACAATATTTTAAAAGCTATGTCAGGTAACTCCAATATTGGGTTTCCTATTTGAGTTCCTATGATTTATTGTCTTTTTTTCTCTCTCTTTTGCATTTTTAAAATTTTTTAATTGACACTATTAAGTGTACATATTTCATTAAAAGACAAAAAAAGATTTTTGACTGAGAAAGTTTTAAAAACAAAATAACATAACATCTTAAGTAAACAATAGTTAACATCAAACCACATATTCAGTAAGTGTGACAAAGTGAAAGTCATTGATGGCTATGTAAATCTAAGTCTCATCACATATCTCTAATGTCAATACAGAAAAACAATAAAAGCAAACACTCACCAGGGCTAACAGTTTACTGTGGTTCAAGTCCTGGACCTGGCAGCTTGTTTTCTCACTTTATCTCACTCTCTCTTTCTCCCTCTGGTGAGCACATGTGCCCTATAGCAAACTGAAAAATAATCAAAATGATAAATAAAATAAATAATTACTAAGAAAAAAAGCTACACCAAAATCAATAGTTTGTTATAAATAGAAGGTAGAGAAGCTTATGCTTTACCTGAATTAGGAAGGAAAAAAAAAATCCCATAAACAGCAAATTATTTCTCATAATGGTGATGTAAATTTCCTCAGAAAATAACAATGTGACAAAAACAGAGAAAGAGGAAAAACTAGGGTACAGCTAATGAATGAGTTACAGTCACCATCAGAAAAAGAAAGTTCTCTTTAAGTGGAGAAACACTGGAAATGCGTCCCGCAAGTTTAGAACACTGACTTTGGGGAATTGAGAATGTGTGATTTAAGGAACCAGCATTAGAAAGGCATAATTTCTGAGATAAGTTTAAGGGGAAAGTGGAAGCAGAAGAAAAAAAAAGAAATATGGGAAACCTAGAGTCCTTGAAAGAAAAAAAGAGAGTTAAAAATCAAGGGCAACACAATATTACTTCCCCCCCCAAAAAAAAGATACATTATCTTTACCTTCTCCATCTCCTGTATTATGGCTGTTCCTTCTAATAAAGGAATAAATATATTTATCCTATTTCCCTCACTTTAAGCTCTTGAAATTGTGTTTTTTATTTCCCAGTGAATCTATTTTACATAATTCAAAGTGACCTTTCTTTCTTTCTTTCTTTTTATTATTATTTTTAATTTTTAAGAGATTTTTGCTATAGAGCACATGTGCTTACTGGAGAGAGAGAGAAAGACAGAAAGTGAGAAATCACCCTTTGGGAGAATGGCCATGCCACAAGCCCTTCTCCTCCATTCTCCTCTCAGGATCTTGGGCACCAAGGCACACATGGGTGGGTTTTAAGCCGCCAGGTCTGAGACTTGAACCACAGTCAAGTACGTGGGAGTCCAGCGACATAACCATTATCCCATCTCCTGGTCCCCCAAAGTGACCTTTTGGTGGCT
Organism: Tupaia belangeri chinensis; assembly: GCF_000334495.1. Lineage (NCBI taxonomy): Eukaryota > Metazoa > Chordata > Mammalia > Scandentia > Tupaiidae > Tupaia > Tupaia belangeri. The sequence goes on from NW_006159705.1 coordinate 90,234, forward strand.
AACCATATTGTTTTTGCTTTTAGTTATCTTGCTTGACCTGTCTTTAGTCACATTTAAAACTACAGATACCTCCTGAAGCTGCTCTCGTTTGTCTCCCCTTGTACTTCTCTTTATCCTGGTGCCATCTTTTCTTTTCATTTATGGTCTTTTTCTTTCTGTTTCCCTCTTTTCCTCACTTTCTGAGTCTATGCATTTTCTCCACATAACTCACCTGCCATTTTGACTTCAGTTATTTAATTGTTGATGACTCTTCAGTTTCTACAAAGTGAATGAGGGTTTTTTCAAAAATAATTCTAATTTACATATCAAAATTTCTATTGGACATCACTGACAATTCTTGCATATATTACAGAAATAATAGTAACAGTGATGATGATGGTGATAGTATAAGTTTTGATGATAACTTGGTTTTAATATGTGCTCTATGAGTTAATAAATTATCTTAAATTAGGTAAGATAGATATATCTCAGTTTCTACATTTCTAAAATGAGATATCAGTGTCTAATTTTCATTCATTTGCTGCAAGGAATAAATGTAGTCATTTTCATAAGCATAAAGTTAATATTTGACATATGCTAAATTTTAATTATCTAGAATATTAGTAAATATGTATTATTTATTATACATACGAAGATACTTTACATGCATTTTCCAATTTAACTTTCAATTACAACCAAAACTTTGATTTGTTTCTATAACTTATATTCTACACAGATACTCCTGGTGATTTTTTTTTTTTGTATTGGTGCTAATAACACAGTTTCCTATACTAAAAGTGAGTTTTTTAATTTATTATCTCCTTTACCTTCCACATATTTGACAATTAAAGATTAATAAGATATTCACCTCAGAAGATTCCAAATCTCTCTTCTCTATATTCCCAGTGTCACCAACTTATGTCATGACCCCATAGCTGCTGTTTATTTTAGCTATCACCTGACTCCTATATTGCTTCCTCCAACTTATTCACATATAATACAATAATCTTTTGAAAATGCTGATCTTTTCATTTTCAATCCCCATTAAACCAACTCAATAACCCTCCATTACTCATAGAATTTAGGCCAAATGCATATTCCAGGCCTTGAACATTTCTGACTTGCTGCAGATGTCTGCGAGGCATTGCCCCCTACTTGCTCTTAGCCAATGTCCTGTCACACTGAAAGGTACACGCACCCGTGCCTCTGCCAACAGTGCTTCCTCTCTGGATGTTTACTTCTTGCTTTAACAAAATGATAAATTACCAGTCATCCAACGCTACTTTCCCCTACTGCCACCTCATTCTAGTTTTCACTGACTTCATTAACCTGAGTTTTTATTTCCCACCCCTGTTCTCTAGGTTTTATACTTATCACATAATACATCTTTTACATCATACTATACATGCCTGTTCAACTCACTCTTTTAATATTTTGTGAATTCTTTAAAGACAGAGTCTATTTGTGATTTTATCTCCATTGTTTGACACAGATTAAGTTTTTAAATAAATATTAATCGAATGAAATTAATAAATTCTTTTTTTTTTTGGTTTGGAGAGGTTTTTGCTATAGAGTATGTGCACTCACCAGAGAGACAGAGGCAGAAAGCAAGAAATCACCCCTAACCCCCAGAGGGGATGCCCACGTCGCAATCCCTTCTCCTCCATTCTCCTCTCAGGATCTTGGGCACCCATGCACACGTGCCCAGCGTGAGTTTAAGCTACCAGGACTGGGACTCGAACCACGGTCAACTACATGAGAGTCCAGCAACATAGCCATTATGCCAACTGGCAATTGGAAAAAAAGAAAAAAAAGTACTGGGTCTTACAGTAGCAAAAATCCCTCAAATAGTTGTCTTATTTGTGACCTTGACTTTATATTAATTTCTAGACCCAGTTCTTTTCAAAATCAAAAGAACAAATTTTCCTGTAGTCTCCCATCCACAAGAGATAGGTAAAGTTTAAATGGATAAGGCAGGGAAGTATCTGACAGGGTTACATTTGCTGGGAGATGAAGTCAGTGTGAGAGGCAATTACTCTAGAGATTTTAGTAATCTTCTGTGTCGAGTCTAGTCCCTGCTAACTGGAACAGGGGCAGAATTTCTGTACTGAGTTCTGCGTAAGAAGAGTTACAGATAGTTCCATAGGAAAAAAAGAAAAGAAAGGAAGAGAAAGAAAGAGAGGGGAAGGGAAAGGAAGAGAAGAGGGAGAAGGAGGTGCTGGAGAGAAAAAGACCAGTTCTTTACCAACCCTGCAGAAGCTCCTGCAACTACACAGCACCCTTGACACATTCCCTGCTCTCTCACCCGGCAGGCTGAGCTGAGGTGAGCACAGGGGTCACTGGTGGGTTTAGGACTGAGTTCAGGATGGTGAAATCTGCAGGCTGTATACTCAAGTCCCACTAGATAGTTTTCAGGACATCTTTATTCGTAAGCATTCAGAATGTTTCTCCATCCTAAACATTTATCAACCATTTATCTCAAAGACACAAACCTAAATTCTCCAGGGCCCAAAACAGTAGATTTTCCTAAGAGGAATTTGTTTAAAATGAGGTCCTGAGAGCTGATGTAAACAGTGCATTCCCATGAGTTCTCACTTCATAAGATACCCTGAAGTATTTTATATTATGTTTATACACACAAGGCAACATTTCTGAATCTCCCCTGGTTTCGAACTTTCTTTAAAAAAGAGAAAAACTTAAATTGGTGCATAGAATCAAAAAAAATATATATATATATAGCTTATTATAAGTGTATCAATTTTCCACACAATCACATCAAATTCTCTTTGCTCTCTTATTGCCTTTCTTAACCTCGTAAGTAAATAAAGCTATATTTTATTGCTTATTAAGAGAATTTATATTATTATATCAGTTGCTTTTTAATTATACTAATTAATATTTAGAGACTTAAAGAAAAAATTGAAAAAGTATTTTAAAAGCTAAATTAATTGCAAACTTTAGGTTGTTCAAAACATTATGTGCACTTTGATTGGATTAGCAATGAGTTTAGATAATAATCTCTTAATCAAGTAGCCCTGAGGTTGCCAAACCTCCCAGCATGAAGAATAGCTTCCCTTGTTTACTAAAGTGTGCCATGCATTCATTTTACTGTTCACCCTTGGGTTGCAGTTTATATGTATCTCATCAGCAAATGCACACATTACAGACAGACTACATGGAATGATCCATGTGGAGTGGAACCAAGTCTTCCAGCTGATAGCCACATCAGTTGCCAGACATGTGTGAGTGTTAAACCTTCAGGTAATTCCAGTCCCCAGTTTTGAAAGACTCAAGGTGAACAAGTAGAACATAGACAAACTCCAGTCTGAGTCCTGCTCAAACTGCAGAGTCATAAGCAGACTTTAGTTTTGGAAGCTACCAAATTTGAGGATGATTTGTTACATGGAATTAGCAAGCCAAAACAGGAAATTTAAATTATAATGAGGTACTATCATCAAGCAGAATGGCTAAAATTTAAAATCCTGGCAGTACTGCATGTTGATGAGGTTATGGAATAATCTGAACTCTTATACATTGCTAATGGGAGTGTAAAAATTGCATATCCTTGTTTTGTCCAGTTATTAGAGAAAAAGTTTTCAGTTTTTCCCTATTCAGTACAACATTAACTATAGGTTTTTCATATATAGCCTTTATTGTGTTGAGGCACATTTGATCTTACACCTAATTTGTTGAGTATTTTTATCATAAAGGAATGCTGAATTTTGTCCAGTGCTTTTTGCGCAACTATTGAGAGGATCATATGATTTTTGTCCTTCATTTATTTGTGCCATATCATATTTATGGATTTGTACATGCTGAATAATCCTTCTGTTCCTGGGATGAAATCCACTTGATCATGGTATATGATCCTGTCGATGTGTTATTGGAGTTAATTTGCTAGCATTTTGTTTAGGAGTTTTGCATCTATGTTCATATATCAGGGATGTTGACCTATAGATTGTTTTTGTATCTTCAATTTGTTTTGGAATCGGGGTAATACTGGTCTCGTGGAATGAGTTTGGGAGAATTCTTTCCACTTCAATTTTTTGGAATAGTTTAAGGAAAATTGATATTAATTCTTTGAAGCTTTTATGGATTCAGGAATAAAGTTATTCAGTCCTAGGCATTTCTTTGTTGGGAGACTTTTATTAATTTTTAATTTGCTGTAAGGCAAGTGTGCTTGCCAGAAAGAGACATAGAGAGACAGAGCATGAGAGAGAGAGGGAAAGATAAATCACTCCTGGGGTGGGGGCCATGCAGCAATCCCTTCCCTTCAGCCTCCTCTCTGGATTTTGAGCACACATGTACACATACCTGGCATGCTTTTCAGGTGCTGATACGGAATTCAAACACACAGTCAACACTGTGGAATCCAGCTGCCTTAACTACCACATCACTGGCTTTCACTGTTGGGAGATTTTAATTAGTGAGTCAATTTCTTTAGTATTTACTGATCTATTCAAGCTCTATTTTTCTTCCTGATTCAGTTTTAGTACATTGTTTTGAAGAATTTATCCATCTCATCTAAATTTTTCAGTTTGTGAGCATATAGTCACTCATAATAGACTCTACATATCTCTTGTATTTCTGTGGTTTCACTAGTAATGTATCCTTTTTCATTTTTAATTTTACTTAATGTAGTCTTTTTTTTTTCTTTTCTTAGTCTAGCCATCCCTTATCACCCAGGTATCCCCAAAGCTGACCCTGGGCACTTGTGGGAGAGCATCTTTTTCAGGAAGTCCACTCTTCTGTTCACAGCCACAGTGTTGGAGTCCCTGGAGAACTCAGAACCCTGCATGCCCCTAGAAGTGTGATCACCTGTGGCCTGGCTCTGGCCAGGAGGAAGCAGCCTGGCAACCCAAGCAGCCCACCCACCTCTGGCCCCTGGCCTTGAGCTGAGTTGAGCGGAGCTGAGCTGAGCACCACTGCCCCAAGTTCCTGGAGCTAGGCACCCACTGTGCAGACTAGTGGCCCAAAAGCGAGCTCTGGACATGATGCAGTAGGCATGGAAGTTGAGAGGACCCACTCTGCACACCCAGGCTACCCACATGCACCCTGACCCCCTATTGCCCAGCCTTGCACTGAGTAGAAAATAAATCAGCAGCCAGCAAAATAAAATTAAAATAATGGCTGAGAATTTCCAAAATAATGGAAAATATAAAACAAAATATACTAGAAGGTCAGAAAATACAATATGTATAAATAGCGACACAAAACAAACAAAAATAAATAGACATGCTATAATCAAATGTATGAAAACCAAAAATAAATAGAAAGTCTTTGAAGACAGAGAAAAGAAGCAGTACATAGTGGTGAGGAAAGAAATAAATACAATAGACTTTCCCCCTGAAACTATGTAAGCCAGAAGACAGTGGAATGATGTCATTAAAGGTAGAAAAAGAAAAAAAAAAAAAAGGAAAACACTGTCAACGCTGAATTTGGTAAGCGTTGAAACAAGACAGATTTGACCACTACTTTTCATACAAGCTTTGAAGGAACTAGCAAATAATAATAACTCAGTTACTATTTAGGGCTCCTTTTTATTCTGAATCAATAGCTTAGAGGTGAAGATCTCTATAGTCCATTAAGTCTCCACTGATTGATCTACTTCCCCATGAAGACCTACAGAAGTAAAGTGATAAGGCAGCATGTACTAAGATTTAGTGCTACTTCTAAACATAATTTGTAGAAGGCAGACCTGAAATTTGAGTTCAGATGTACGTAAGTACTAAGTTGATTGCTCAACCATGAAGCAATCTTTTGACTCCACAATTGATTTTTAACAAGTTTGAGCTATCAAGGCTTTCATTTTGATTTCATAAAAGTAAGCTACCTTGCATGTGTATCTAAAAGTGGGTGAAAAAAAAGTCAAGATTCATGCTTCCTAAAATTAAAAATAACCAGGGAATGGAGCCAAACATGAACATACACTTCAGCAGAAAATTGATAAATGAAAAGTCAAGCAGATAATTGCTGAAAAAGGAAGAAACCCATGATGGCTTATGCTGACTTTAAAACAGAGTGAAAAAATTCAAACTTTATTAAGAATAAAAGGAAATGCAGTTAGATATGTAAAGAACCCACTGGTATTAAAATTGCCATGAGGGTCTTATGACTGTCAAAACATGATGCTATCAATCTGCCTCATATTCAGTTTCAATAACACAGAAATTTCTTACCACAACCCCAGTTTTGACCCAACAATATTAATTTGTAGATCAGAATCATAAAACTAATAACTCCATGCTAACTTTCTGTTTTATGAGAAAGAAACATACAGTCCTTAATTCTAAAAAGGCCATTTCCCAGTTACTCTCCCAGGAAAGGGACTAGAGAAGGTATATGGAATTGCATTATAACATGTTTAGAACAATTTAAAAAATGCACCTAGAAAGAAAAATCAAAGGCCAATATTCTAAAGGAAAACGAGAGGAAATATTAACACTATTTTTCTGTACCATGGAGATACATGCTAGTCCATGATCACTTCCTGCATTACTTTTTTGGATGCTTAATTGAATTGGCCTTAATTGCGTAAATAGTGTGGAACAAAATTAGGAAGGATTCATCTTTAATCTAGCTCTGAAAGAAGCATGAATAGATGCAAACTCTAATCACAGACCACTGTAGTTCATTAGAGCAATTTAAAACACAATTTCCACTCTTGAAAATCTTTCACACAAATTCCCTGTGAACTTTTGGACAGGTTTCAGACTTGCAAATCCTTTGGGTTCTTAAAGGCGAGTGAGAGCTCATTGAGGAGAAAAATAAAGTGACAGTCTCTCTCTGATTTATTTGACTCAAAAGTGACAATAGTAAAGTGAGGTTCTGGGTGGGTTAGGAAATAAGTGCTCTGAATTTTGTCATCATAGAAGTGGACCACTATCTCCAGCTGTTCAGGTCAGATGTTCATCTGTCAGGATCATGATGACTTTGGGCCAGTGCATAACCAGCCTGTCACGGGGCAGAGACACCACAGCTGGACACTGGTCCACTCCCTTAGAGGCTTCTTTATAGGAATGAGGGTAGTGATAGCCAAGACCCTGAAAGCTCTTGGAGCCTCAGTTGTCAAAATTTAAGACTACATAAGCAGTGTCATATTTCCTGATGAAGCTGGAAATCTTCTCAAGAAGATCTGGGTTTGCTTTTGCAGTCAATGTTTTCATTTTTGAAGTAGTTCGTCAGCTCAGTGATTCATGAAAGTAAAAGCTAAGCTTGGCAAGGAGGATGTTTTTGAATTTGAATCAGCTAAAGGAAAAGTTGTGGGGGCTGAATGACCTTCTGAGACTGCCCTCCAAATAGATGTATCTTGGTCTCCTGCAGCTTTTCAAAGATCTGGCTCCAGGTCTCTAGCTTGGTGTGAGCACTGTGTAAGTTAACCAGAGACGGGAGGAACTTCTACTCTGAGACATGGGCCTGGGCCTTCAGGAGGTG
>NW_006159705.1:98085-123428 GCF_000334495.1 Tupaia belangeri chinensis
TAGTTCCTGCGGAAAATTATTTTCCAAAGGACTGAGGATTGGGTGATGAAATGAGCTGTATTTCTTGAGGATGGCATCCAAAAGGCTAAGGAGCTCTTTGGCTCTGATGAATTTCTTTTTTTTTTTTTTTTCTTAAGAGAGATTTTTTACTATAGGGCCCACGTGCCCAGAGAGAGAGAGAAAGAGAAAGAAAGACAGGAAGTGAGAAATCATCCCCTAGAAGGAATGGCCATGCAGTAATCCCTTCTCCATTCTCTCAGGATCTTGGGCATGGTTGCACACGCACCAGTATGCAGTACTGATGAACTTCTGTGTGCTGAGAATACACATCTTCTTATAGAAGTCTGAGATCTCCATCTTAGCCTGAACAAAGAAGCATATCTGCTTGGACAGGTGGGAAAAGAGTTCTTCCTGTGAGGTGCAGTTCCACCCAGAGCACCACTGCCAGTTACCATCTTCTTCAGCTCATTACGCAGGGAAGTAGAGATGGCGTAGATGGAATTGTTCCTGCCAAAGAAAGACTGGGCCCTAGTTTCTGCCCCGTAGTTGAGGCTATGATAGAGTTTTTCAGCCATGGTCAGTCTTGGCAGGCCACCAGCAGCAACAGCCAGCTGTGCTTCCTCTATCCCCCAACCCTGGGCTCTTGCTTGTCTCTTGTTCCTTCTCCACATTGTCCTTGACCTTGTCACATGAGAAGATAGGAAGAAAAGAACGACTCCAGCACCACCTGTTCCACCGGGTCTGGGCTGCCACCAGGTAAACTCCTTTATGAGAGTTGTGCTCCTGTTTGACCTACATGGCTCTCCTCTTTCTCACACTTCCAGGTTCTGCAGGGTACATTGTCTACTTATCTTTGCTTATCTTTTGCTTATCCAGAGCTGTTTCCAGAAAGTAAAGTGATTCAGGAAATGTATTGGCATTGAAGGGAAACACATTGAGGTAGATTGTTATCTATTCCTGTAATGTCCCAGTTCTGTGACCTTGGGCAAATATGAACTTTTATTGGTTTACATTTTATTGTCTTAGAATAATACCTACCTTATATGATGTTATGTACAACAAATGTGTATGCTCTTGACAGGATAGTTGCAAAACAAATGGCAGACATATTATTACTCCTCTACCCTGCACTCCATTTAACTATTTTCTCAATCCCAGAGACTTCTCTATGCTGAGTCTGATATTAGACCTTTCTATTTCTACAAGGACTTTCATTTCCCTTCAAACTCTGAGAGATTTTCCCTAGTCCTTAGCTGAATCAACCTGCATATCCCAGGAAGAGAAACATCGTACCTACATACAGTAATATTTTAATACTTTTTCAGTATTCTATTTTTTAATTTAAATATTGATTAACTTTATACAACAATATGGGAGATATAGTTCTTCTTCCTTGAAGAGTTAACAATAATGGGGAACCAGCAGTTAGCGTAATGGCTATGTCGCTGGACTCCCACGTAGTCGACCGCGGTTCGCGTCCTGGACTCGGTGGCTTAAAACTCACGCAGGGCGCGTGTGCGTGCGTGCCCAAGATCCCGAGAGGAGAATGGAGGAGAAGGGATTGCGGCGTGACCATCCCCCCTTAGGGGTGATTTCTCGCTTTCTGTCTCTATGTCTCTCTCTGTCTGTCTGGCGAGCACACGCGCCCTACAGTGAAAATCTCTCCAAAAAAAAAAGAGTTAACAATAATGAAATAACAACAATAAAAATATGCTTTTACAGTAAACACAGGGCCATTTATTTACAAACTTGAATGGAATTTAGACATTGCTCCCATGATTTGCTTTCCATAAATTACTCGTAACTATTTTCTTAGTTTATTCTGAAACTATTAAAGTTAGCATTCCTAATTCACAAACCAACTCTTAGCAGCATACCCAACTCTTTCAGAACTCTTTTCTTTCCTACTTTCTTTATCTCCAATTGTAATGCCTGTGGGCTGTCCCTTGCAGCCAATGCTACCTTGATACTTGGATGTATTCATGCCCACCCCAGTGAACTAAGGAGTGGACCCTGAGAAATTCTTTAGTGTAAAATAATGTTATTCCCAGCACTGACTCAACACCTAAGGTGTGTTCTAATTAGTGCACAAGTATATTACGTGTCCTGGGCATTGACAAGCAGTATTGAAGACTAAATTCAAATGGGATTTACTCAATAGAATGATCTGACTTTGGCGCACATGGAGCTAGTTTTGTACTTAAATTTCCCACTGTGTGTGTGTATTTGTTATTCTCAATTGCTCTATTTCAGTATGCCTTCCTCTCTTTTTCCCTGTGTGAGTGGGTATGTGTGTGTGTGTCCGGGAGTGTGTGTTTCTCCTCATCATTCTCCATTGCTCTATTGGCATCTCCCTCTGTCTCGTTCGTGTCACACTCTGCCTTTCTGACTGTGTCATCCTTGCTTAATTCATTAAGGTTCTGCTTTAAGCACACAGTTCAGGACTCAATGCTATTATTTTCATCACCATCATTTATATCAGCAGTCCTCATGTGCATGACATGAGGTTCAAGACACCAGGTCCAGGACTCGAACCGTGGTCAACTACTTGGGAGTCCAGTGACATAACCTTATGCTATCCCCTGGTCCTTCTTTATACCACTGCAAGATCTCTTAATTATTACCACTTCTTCCTCCTTGGTAATCTCTATCCTCCATCCTACATCTTCATCCAGGAGACAGTGATCTTCTTAAATTTCAACCAAATAATGATATTCTATGTTTAAAATGCTCTAATTACTTCTAATTGCTTCATGTTATTTATAAAATGAAAATTCTTATTATGACCTAAAAAGATGTTACAAAACTCAAAACACTGATTTTTATTTTCTTCTTTCTCCTCTTTTCCAATTTTACTCCAACAACACAAGGTTTTATTCTGGCCCCTAAGTCACAAACTTAGATTCTAGTTCAGGTCTTTACAAGGCTCCTCCTTACTTTTGGAAAATTTCTTCTCCTGGTCTTCCACATTGCAGCATTCTTCTCTTCTTCCAGATTTAATCTTTTTTTTTTTTTTTTTTTTTTTACATTTGGACAATGGATTTATTCTATTGTGAGAATACGTATTATACAACAGTACCTTCAATACCCTTCATTCCACACAGATAGCCTCCTTTAGACCCTTACCTGTGTGTGTGCTGGAGATGCCACTACAGAGACAATAGCATTGGGAAATACACTTAAAACTTTTTTGCTTGGGGTAAGTTATTGGCTCTCAATTTCCCTTACTTTATCAGACATATCCCTGCTTGATAAAGGCACAGGTTATACTTCCGCTCAATAGCTACAATCCTGTCATATCATCAGGAATGCTGCTCCTTGAAATTTCTACAACATTTCAGCCATTTCCTATATTGAAATATCTAAAAGGTCACAGTGGCTTCATACCACTGTGAGGGAATAAGTAACAATGCTTAATTAAGAAGCAATGAAGACCACATTAAAGGTCTCCTATGGAAATCATGATTAGGGGATGAATGTAAATTAATTAATTTAAAAAAAAGTTTCAGGAGGAAAAAAAAGAAAATATTGCTTGGACCTAGTGAAAAAGTTAATTTCCTTTTTTCCCCACCAGATTTAATCTTAACTATCAGAGCAGTTTTTCTCAATAGTCCCTACCCTTTACCCCTCAGTAATTTTCCTCCACATCACATAATTCCATCATCTTAATAACATAAATAATCACATTACTATCTCTATTATCTGTCTATTGTTTATATACATTCCTTCCAATATCTTATCCTGGCTTGGACTAAAAATGTTTTGTGGAAAAAGATTTGGTTTTGTTTATGATTAATTTTTTTGAAATTTTTTGAATTCATTTTTTATTTACATTTTTTAATACGTTCAATCACATTATTTAGCTTACAAGGTGATCATTTCATTTTGTGAACATTTCTCCCCGGCCCAGTTGTTCAAAATATAACAACACTACCTCCCTGTCTCAACAATGCTGTCTTCATATCCCTCCTCCAAATGTTTTCCTCCAGGCCCCACTCCTCCACACACATCACATCTGGCATTCACACCCATCTCTTGTGTTTGTACATCCCATAGCCCATCAGTTTCAGTTATAGAGTGCATACACTCGGTATATATTAAGTGGGGACATAGAGGGACATATATCTCTCCTTCATAGCCTGGCTTGCTTCACTCAGCAGTAAATCTTCCACATTCTTCCACTTTCTATCAAAAGTCAGGGTTTTGTTGTTTTTAATGGCTGAATAGTATTCCATAGAGTATATGTGCCACAGTTTTTCAATCCATTCATCCATACGGGGGCATTTGGGTTGGTTCCATGTCTTAGCAATTGTGAATAGTGCTGCAATAAACATCGATGTGCAAGCACTTTTCCAATGAAGAATTCTTCTGTCCTTTGGGTAGATGCCAAGGAATGGGATTGCTGGATCATATGGCAGTTCTATCTGTAGACTTTTGAGGAATCTCCAAATTGTTCTCCACAGTGGTTGGACTAATTTACATTCCCACCAGCAGCATGAGAGACTTCCCATTTCACCACACCCTCACCAACACTTATCATTTTTTTTAAAGATTACTTTATTGAACTTTATTTAATTAATTTATTTCAATTTGACCAGAGAAGGATAGAGTGAGAGAGAGAGAGGTGGGGAAGTGCAAAAGCAAGTTGCCAGGTCCGGTACTAGAACCACGGGCAGCCATGTGGGAGTCCAGCGCTCTTAACCACCGTGCCACTTGCCAGTCCCATCACTTATCATTTTTTGTTTTTTTAATCTTAGACATTCTGACTGGGGTTAGGCGGTATCTCATGTTGTTTTGACCTGCATTTCCCTTATGATGATGGATGTTGAGCATTTTTTCATATGCCTTCTGACTGTTTGTATGTCATCTTTAGAGAGTGTTTTTTTTCACCTCCTTCTCCCATCTTTTAATAGGGTTGATCATCTTTTTTCCAGACAGTTGCCTGAGTTCCTTGTGTATTCTGGTTATTTATCCCTTATCTGATGCATAATTTACAAAAATATTTTCCCATTCTGAGGGCTGTCGATTCACACTAATTACTGTGTCTTTTGCCATGCAGAAACTTCTTAGTCTGATGTAATCCCACTTGTCTATTTTGAGGATTATCAGCTCTACTTTGGGGGTCTTGTTTATGATTAATTTCATTACTTTATGGTGCACAGTGAGGGTTAAAGAATTGCTGATGTGCTTTTTTTGGCACAGAAAGTAAATGGTGACTTTTGGATGAGGGAAAATAAATAGATATTAAAAGTCTTCTGACTGTTATAACTATTAAACAAACACATTCTGATATGTATCTAAGTGTTCATAATAATGAGTGATATATTATTCATTAATGTACTGGAATTATGATGATTCCTGGAGTTGAAATTATGATAGTTTCTGGAATTGGAATGACATGTTCGAATTTTAATTTTTCCATTTATAAACTATGTTATCTTAGAAATATACTTTGTCAAGCTTTCAGGGTTTTTTTTAATCTATAAAATAAGGTAATGTCTATTTACTTTTGTTAAAAAAAATTACGTAACAGGCCTTCCATAGTTCTTAGGATATAATCGATGCCAAATACATGTCAGTTGTCTATTTAAGTAACAGCGCTTGTTACCTAGCAGAGGGTAATAACTTAAGTACATAGAAAACTATAACAAAATAGAAGTGTCACAGGAATTATGAGAATTGAAAGTTAAATAGTAGCACATTACTTGGAAAAAATTAAGAGACTATGGAAAATGTAGCATTTTATTATAACTTTGAGAATAGTAAGGGCTTTGATGGGAAGATGAGACAAATGGGAGAGACTGCTGATAAAAAAAGATGGTGATGAAAATAATAGCATTAGTCTCAAATACCTGCTCATCTTTAAAAGCTACGTGTCGGCATCTGACCTGCTGGCCTGCTTTGTTCTCTGTTAGGCCATATTGAAAGTTTCTCAAGGTCCTCTGAAATGGCGGCCACTCTAATGTCTCACCCATAATAAACTCTCTTCCTTTACTCCTCTAAATCTCTGTTGATGGATATTTATCCTATAGCTTAAATTGATTAACACAGTAACTTATATGAAACGTCTTAATACCTAGAAAAACACAGGACCTTCTCCCCTTGGCTTAATGGTAGAAGCTTCCTTTAATTCTATCCTCTTCTGTTTTCCATAATCAGGTTTAACAACTGAGTTTTTTGTTGTTGTTGTTGAGAGGTTTTTGCTAATAGAGTGTGTGCATTCATGAGAAAGACAGAGAGAGACAGAAAGTGAGAAATCACCCGCCGGGGGGATGGCCACGCCGCAATCCCTTCTCCTCCATTTTCTCGGAATTTTGGGCATGCATGCACACACGTCCCATGTGAGTTTAAGCCACCGGGTCCAGGACTTGAACCGCAGTCAACTACATGGGACTCGAGCAACATAGCCATTATGCTAACTGCTGGTCCCAGGTTCAACATCTGAGTTCTATAAACAGGCCTTAAATGGGAAGATGAAATAAAAGGAATTCGCTTTTAAGCACCTATTTTAGGTTAACCAATCAAATGATATCGTTTCATCAAAATAATGAGAAGTGTAAGACTGGAAAACAGAGAGACTAGAGTGCCCCAAGGTCACATAGTTAGAAAATAAAAAGGAAGGCTCTGCATGCACTGTTCATGTAAATTCATTACTTAAAGGAGACTAATCAGAATGCCACACCCTTTACAAGACAAATCACCACAATTCTCATATCTTTGTCATCTCAAAAAAATGGCACCTTATCATTTACTCACACATTCATATTTTTAAAGCGAGCTGGGTGGAAGTATGGCCAGAGAGCAGAACAGAAAGAACTCAGAGGTCACAGGAGAAAGGGGAACACTTCCTTTCTTTCTCTTCTGACAAGCAAAGCTCTGCCAGTGGCAGTTGGTGCCACCCTGAGAGGGAAGGTAGAGACACTCACAGAAGGCAGAAACCAATGCCTCTGTGTCTTTCATTAGGCTTTCTTATTTTTCTTCCTGTTCCCCATCTTTTCCTTTATTGGCAAGGGTCACTCACCAAATTTTATAAGAAATATCCTCTTCACCAATCATTGAGCCAGTTTGAAGGATCAGAAGAAAATCTCAGGCAAGAGAGACCCAGTAATCTTAAATTTCTTTATTTTCTAGTCAATAAAGTAGGAATGAACTGATCCACAGCACAGGGCTCTTAGTCAAACCTGAGACTAATGGGTGGAAATTGGGTGAGGAAAAATGAAGCACAAAGAGTATAAAATTTAGCACTCGCTCTCTCTCAGGTTTCATGTGCCCTCAGCACCTCTCTTCCTTCACCCTCATCCCAGCCCTGTGCAGTTGGACTCTCTCTAGATAGCCTAGGTAAGGTCTGGATGAGTTTCTTTTTCCTCAGAGTATTAGAATAAGGCTACATTTTTTTCTGAGGGAACTGAAGTGAAGAAACTGACTTAAAAAAAAAAAAAAAGCAATAAGAAAGCCTAGAGAAAACAGTTTACAGAGAACAGTCATTAGGGCTAGCCTAGTAGCTCAGTGGTTAACAGAGTCAGACCACACATAGCCAACTATAGTAAAAATCCTGTACCCAGTGGCTTGAAAAACATGGTGAGATGGACCAGCAGATGGTGTGGAGGTTAAGGTACTAGACTCCCACATGACTGACTGTAGTTCAACTCCTGGACCTGGAGGCTTTCTTTCTCTGTGCGTATCTGGTGAGTGATTATAGCAAATTAAAATAATAATAATAAATAAAATTAAATAAATGATTATAGAAAAGCTAAAATAAACCTTTGAATGTTCAGGAAAAAAAAACATGTTGAATACCTGCATGTGCCCAAAATTCTGACTGGATAAGAAAATGGAGAAAGAAGGATTGCAGCTTGACCATGCTATACTGGGGAATTTCTCCCTCTCTCTCTCTTTCTATCTGTCTCTATTTCTCTCCAGTGAGTACATTTACCCTCTGACCAAAAAAAAAAAAAAGCAAGCATTTATTAGTCACTTAAATATTTGTGTTACTATAACCATTTCTGGGAATGGATGTAAGACTGGAAATCGAAACTGGAATTCTATTTCTAGTGTTGTGGATTGACCCCTGTGACAGGAAGCAGCTGTGTGGTGGAATGAATTTGTTTGTGAATCTGGTATTGAGGCCATGGGACTGCTTTAACCCGTCATTAACGTATACTGTATTGACTGAGATTCTACCATGTACAAATAAAAGAATTGCACCACAAAATAATCTCAAGTGGATCAAACAAAGGTTCTAATATAGACAGACTCACAGCACAGCAATAGAAAGACACAGGAGATAATACAAGGCCCGGTATAAGAGCACAAGAGTAGTCCTCCCAAGAAACTGTAAGATGCTGGCACCCATCTGGGCACTCAGAGATTTAGATTAAACCTTTAGCAGCTGGAGTTTCTTGATGCCTCATATTCTGGTATATTTGTTCTTTAAGCCAATTTTGTGATCTGGATAAAATAATCTGCATTTGAATACCTCCTTCAGGCCAAGCACTGGGCAAGATCAACCTACGACATCTCATTTTATAGTCATGACCACCATTGAGCTACGTATCAATAGATAGCACCACTGCCACAAATAAATTCATCCCACCATAAAATGCCCCTTGAGATATAGGTGTCCCTCCCCACATTCAACATGTAAGTAAACACAGCTAGTAAGTGTTGAATCCTAGGCACAAATCTATCTCTGACTGACATTAAAACTCTTGCTCATTAGAAAATATCTGTTCTCGCACGCTAACGAAAAAGAGTAGAAAAAGATGCATCTCATTGTTAAGACACTGTACCAATACTCATTTATCCTCTTTGTCTCTAAAGTCAGCTCACTAAAATAGTATTAATACTCCCACATACACCCAAGGAAACCAGCTCAGATAGATATGCTAATTCCTTTACTCGATCCTCACCATTTCTTGATCACCTGTATCAGGGATTCCCAGTCCCCAAGCCATGGACCCAGTGCTGGTTTATGGCCTGTTGGGTGCTCCCCCCTCACCACAAAATCTCTCCTCATAAGGGAAATGCAGATTAAAACTACAATGAGATATTATTTAACTCTATTTAGAATGACTAGGATTAAAAAAATAAAGAACAACATATGGATGAAGCTGTGGTGAAAAGGGAACTCTCCTACGCTGTTGGTGAGAATGTAAATTAGTTCAACCTCTATGAGAACAATGTGGAGATTTCTCAAAAAACTACAAATAGAACTTCCATATGGCCCAGCAATCCCACTTCTTGATATCTACCCGAAGGTTAAGAAAACATACAATTGTAAAGACATCTGCACACTCATGCCTATTACAGCATTATTTATAATGGAACCAACTTAAGTATCCCGAAACTGATGATTCATTTGAGGAACTGTGGCATGTATGTACTATGGAAAATTACACAGCTATAAGAAGCAATGAGATCCTATTGTCTAACTCAAAATGGATGAATATAGAAGATTTAATGTTGAGCAAAGTGAACCACACTTTTAAAGATACACATTGTATATCCCCACTCAATTTGACTGAGTGTCTGTACTTTATGGCAGAGGGTGAGAGACCAGAAGAAGTGATTGATGGTGGAGAGGATCAGTGTGGATGCTAGTGACACTAAGGGGAAAAGGGGTTGGTAGAGAGTAGGTGGTGGATAGTAGGTGTTAAAATAAAGAAAAAAGATTATAGATGACAAACTTTTGTTTACAAGAGAAAAACAAATAAAAACCTTTTTTTATATTGTCTGAAATAGTTCACAATTGTATCTGTTAATTTATGTCTTCAAAAGAACACTTTGCCTAAAAGACTGACTAGTGTGCAAAACGTTTACAATCTTTTGTGAAACTGCAGTTTATCATTAATTAGTATCTGTAAGTTATTGTTATAAATATCACCTCTATTTTTTTTTTTTTGGAGAGGTTTTTGCTATAGGGCGCATGTGCTTGCCAGACAGACAGAGAGAGAGACAGAAAGCGAGAAATCACCCCCCAGGGGGGATGACCATGCCGCAATCCCTTCTCCATTCTCCTCTCGGGATCTTGGGCACGCATACACATGCGCCCGACGTGAGTTTAAGCCACCAGGTCCGGGACTTGAACCGCTATTGACTACGTGGGAGTCCAGCGACATAACCATTACACTAACTGCTGGTCCCAATCACCTCTATTTTTGATACATGTGAAATTGAAACTGAAATTTATTTTGCCAATATTTTCTGAACTGAATTAAGTTTTTGTTGGAAGAACATTGCAGACTAAGGACCACAGTAGCATAGCACAGACATGCTATATAGGCCCGTGCAGGTGAGCTGTGCAGATGTTCTGGGATTAGGGGTGGGAGGAACATTTGGGAAGGATTTCTGGGGGAATTTGACAGAATGAGTACGGAATTCATGTGGAAGAACACACATGTCAAACAAAACAGCTTAAAATAGAAGCACAATGGGGCAAGAGGTGCTACCTACAAGCAATATTATAATGCAGCATAGCATTGCTAAAGAAAGCCATCCAAGCAGAACACTTCTCAGGGTATCTGGATTTGAGGGTAAACTGTCAGAAATAGCATCACTGAAAAGTGCTAATAAAGAGAACAATGGAATTCTCTTTTTCTTGCTATAAACTCATAGTACATTTTGGTAAATTTTTACACATTTTTAAGAGGTTAGTTCATCCCACTCTAGCACTGAAAATCTCCAACTTAGCTAATATCATTTAGACCCTTTGTTGATTTTCAAACTAACTTTTGTAGAAAAACAGACAGTGCTAATTCTAGTTCAAAGGACTTTCCACAGGAAACAGAAACAAACAAGTGTGATCAGCACAAGGAAAATGCTTCTCCCTTCACCCCTAAATGACTTGAGAAACAGCACAGTAAAAGCAGGTAAAGCACTTTCCTTGAAGTAACTATTGTTGTCTGTCGCTTCTCCCAAGTTTTTTCTCTACCTGATTTCTGCCATGCTCATTGCCATGTGCTCACTCCACCCTCACCACCAAGCAAATTTGTTGCACCACCCATCTGGCCCTGGAATCTTAAGCTGTCCTCCTCACACTCAAGACCTAAGTAAACACAGCTAGTAACTATTGGATCCTTGGCTTGCATGTATAGAAACACATGCGCTTGTACACACAGATCAACCTTCATCTTCTATTTCAATACTTTTTAAACCCAGGAATCACAATATGATAGAAATAAACTACCTTTGTTAAAAACTTGTTACATAATTAAACTTATTTGTGGGATACATTTTTTTCAGTACATGACTACAATGAATAAAGATCAAATCACATTAATTAGCACATCCATCATCTCATTTGTCATTACTTTGTGTTGGAACTGTTCAAAATTCTCTGTCTTGACCAGTTTGGAATAGACAATAGAGTATGTGTAGGGTCATAAGAAAATGGATATGCAAGGATTAATAAAAATAGTCTAAGCTGAACCTTACTTAAGGACATAAATTTGCTCAAGGTTAAGGGCCCAAGGTAAAGAAGAGCTTTTACAAGTGGGGAAAGAAGCATTCCAAAACCCCTTCTGAAACCACCTCCTGTAAGCAATCACCTGTGCTTGAGACATGCTCTGTACTCCTGAGGAAACGACCAGCACTCCCATCCAGACCAGAGCCTGCTGAATTTGTCCTCATCCTCCCCTGGGAAGGAGGCCCTCCCCACCAAAAGGCATGAACTTAAGGCACTTGCTTTAGTTTCACACTGGATACTTTCTCCAGAACTCTCCCGGCCACCCCCTGCCATGCTCTAAGTGCTAATAAACTTAACTTCTGCTCATGCTCACATTTCTGCCTCTAATCAATACTTTTTTTTTTTTCTAAGAGAAGTTTTTGCTATCGGGCACGTGTACTTGCCAGAAAGACAGAGAGAGACAGAGAGACAGAAAGCCACAAATCACCCCCCAGGGGGGATGGCCATGCCGCAATCCCTTCTCCATTCTCCTCTCAGGATCTTGGGCAGGCACACACATGTGCCTGGCGTGAGTTTTAAGTCACTGGGTCTGGGACTCGAACCACAGTTGACTACATGGGAGTCCAGCGACATAGCCATTACGCTAACTGCTGGTCCACCTAATCAATTCTTTTACCACCTGCACACCAGCCCTACTGCCCCACTGTAGAGTACTGTTAATTATAGATACTATATATACTACATAGCAGAAGAACTTATTCTGTTGCCGGCTAAAATCAGGCAGCCATTTCTGTGAATAATCTAGAGGTGAAGCAAAGAGGGAGAAATGGAGTTTATTTAGCTGTGTTGGAGCACAGGGAGTGGCCGAGAGCTAATGAGCTCACAGCCAACTCTCCGAACAGAATTTCCAGCCCATTTTATATTGTTACTCTTCTCGTTTGCCTATCTTATCTTCATGGTTTTCCCAAAATTATTCTGTGCACCTTTTCCTTTCATATGACATTTATGATCCTGTTTCTGTTCTAATGGCAACACTGAATCTGTTAACTCCATGCATGACTTGTGACATACATGGATAGATCAAGGGAAGTTACAACATATTTCTTTAAGCTATACTGTCTAACAAAACAATCTAAACATCTGTGAGTAATTTTTATGTTAAATTATAACATCATTACAATTTTTCCAATTTAACCTGTTACATTGTGTCCCTTAAGCAAACATTCTATCTTGTAAGATTTCTCCTCTGGGCTTCACCCAGTGCATTCTAGAGACCCATTGTCTAGACCAAGTGCTTTAAGTGTCTTCTTCTAAGCAAACAGGCTTATGTAGGACACTACCTGTTGTAGTAGTTACAGATTACATTAGTTACAGAAGCTATAAGCACCAGTTAACCTTTAACATATAAGAAAGAGGAAAAAGGTAAAGCTGAAAACACAGTTAAAAAATTCTTTCTCCCGGTTACAATTCCTTTTATTTAACTTTCACATTATATGTATACATTATCCAGCACCACTCAAAAATCCCAGTCCCCTAAACAGCCTTCCTCATAATCAGCAAAATTAAAAAATAACAACGTATTACACAAAAACAAAAGTGAAACCAGTTTTTGACTTCCTGCTCTGAAGAAAAATGCAGTCCCCTCTCTTACTCACACAGAGAGCCTGACCTGGACTGGAACTGTGAGCCGGCAGCCTACCCAGCTCAGAAAAGGAAACTGCTCTCTACACAGATATCTCTGGAGGAACCCAAAGATGGGAGTTTGTCCACAACGACTCAGGTAGGTGGTGAAGGAAATGGGAAATGATAAACAGAGATACAAGATTAGACCCAAAGCCTAAGAGAGAAATGGAAATTGATGGAAACAGTCAAAGGAAACAGACAGAAACACAGAGATTAAGGCCAGCTAAGAACAAATACGAACTTGGTTTCCTCGTTGCACTAAAAAATAACTATAAACCTAGAAGAAGAGAGAGCACAGAATATAAACAGACAAGAAACAAGTTAGGAGTTTGTATTATCACATAAAAACAAATTTTGACTTAAATAAAGAGAGATTTTATTCAAAAGGATTAATGTAACACTGGGAAGGGATATTGTAATAGGGAGGACAATCCAAGCAAAAGAGTTCCAAGCAACTCAAGATGAGGCAAAAAGGGATTTTTTTTCTTTTTAAGAATTATTTATTTACTTATATTTATTGTCATTTTAATTTTGCCATAGGGCACACATGCCCATGAGAGAGAGAGAAAGTGAGAAAGCAAGCTGCCAGTCCAGGACTTGGTCAGCACTCGGGCATGGTGGAGTCCAGTGCCTCAACTACCAGGTCACCCTCTGGCCCCAGGGACTTTCTTTTATGGTGAAAGGTGGAACGTGTTTTCCTTGAGGCCAGCAGGTTTTTAGAAAGGCCCTTTAAGTGAGAACTTATATCCTTACTCAGAAGGAGTGGAGGTAAAGTTCGGGAATCTGAAGGAAGGAGATGTTTAAATCTGTCGTTTGGTCAAGAGAGCAGATACTGTGTTCCTGTTGAACAGTGGGGTGAACAGTTCAGTGCATCTTTTTTAAGGGAAAGAATGAAGAGTGTAAAGTACATGTGTCTGGCCTGGTATGAGTGAAAAATAGGAAGTGTGATTCTTATCTAAGTCCTGTGAGGAAGGGTGGTTGTTTGCAGTATGCCTTTTTAAAGAACACAAAATGGCAGGTAGATTAACCACTGATGTTTTCTAGAAACAATTGAAATTTTAATGTTGTTAACCTAACTCATGATTACCAACTGCTCCTGTGAGCACAGGAAAGAGCTACTAACTTAACCAGTAAGATCAATAAGATCAATGACAGACTTCACAAATAAAGAGAAGCTTGAGCTGAAGCAGAAGTTTAGAGCCCAGGAAGACAAAGCCTGGACGGGCTCCAGTAGCTAACGGTACTGAGTCAAGGAATGAGCCGAGACAGAGGGAAGACTGAGGAAGAGCGCAGTGTGGCTCCTGAGGGAACAGTGCACTCTCACAGGTGATAAGAAAGGAACGAGTAGATAGGGCGGGAATCATAAATCAGTTGTTGCCAGATTATGAATCAGAGTCAATTAGTATCGATTGTATTATAAATTGTAGCAGAGGTTTCAAGATTTTGTACAGAAGAAAGGAAATGATTTAAATATAATTTTCAGGATGTAATATGAAGAGGGACTACAAGGGGGAAAGAAAAAGATTCAGCACTTATTTCAACAGAGCAGTTAACAAAGTAGGGTAAACTCAGGGCTAGGCAGTGGCGGCAAGGTAAAAGCTGACCCTCTGTGAAGCTCTATCACACAGAAAGGTTTCCTGCTCAAGTGCAGAGACCGCCCTGGGTTTTCTGGGCATATCTCTGCCACGAGCTGGGGCTGGCAGAAGGCTGTGGGTAGAGCGTGACCCCAAAAGCAGGTGGGAGTGCCGTCTCTCTCTTTCTAAGCACACACCTCTTCCTGTTTTCCTCTCTTTCTCTTTCAAAAAAAAATTTCCCTCCCTCTTTGTGTGTCTCTCTGTTCATGGAAGAAGTAAAATAAAATAAATAAATAAATAAATAAACATAACAAACTAATTCCCATAGAAAGTACAGCTACAGGCAAAGAACTAGGTAAAATAATATTCCAAGACATAAAAGTTGATCACTCACCATTTCTCTAATAAAACTAGATAGATTTCCCTATTGGAAATGTTCCTGGAAGAAAACTTGGCTAAATCAGGGCTGGCAGGTGGCATGGTGGTTAAGGGAGTTGGATTCCCACATGGCTGACCGTGGTTTGAGTCCTGGACCTAGCAGCTTGCTTTCTCACTCTCCTCCTCTTTCTCTCTCTCTCACACTCTGTCCCTCCCTGGCCAAATTAAAATTAAATAAGTAAATAAAGTTGAATTTAAAAAATTTTTAAAAAAGAAAATTTGGCTACATGATTAGAGCTGGGAATCTAGGGTGAATTTCTAATTACGCAAGTCCAAGTGCCGAGTCCTAGGGGAGTCCAAGGGAACAGTGAGATGTAGGCTAGCAGGCAGAGGCTAAGAGACAAGCTAAAATTTGGTAGAAATCAGAACAGTCCATAAGAGCCTAACACATCCCATGAGCAACAGCTGAGTCACGAGTCCTCAAAGACATGTTCTCCAACCACGTAAGCGACACTAGCCTCACATCACAATCTACGCATTGCCTGCTGCTTTTCTTCTTAGCTGATGGTGCAGCAGACATGCAGCACTCTGTGTTGCTGGACCCACATTAGAAGGTTTTGGGTTCACATCCAGAGAGCTCCCTAAACGTGCCAGGTGTTTTATGTGACCAGTGATTTTGGTGGTCTAAGGGTAGGAACAGATCATGATGTAGAAACTGCATTAGGGATGCCTCCCTCTCCTCTTTCTCTAAAGAAAAGTTTTTCAAAATGTGAAGGTTTTAAAATATTATGAGTTTTCTGGTTTTTTTTTTTTTTTGCTTTTTTGTGTTTTTTTTGTTTTGTTTTTTTTTTTTAACTTGTGCATATATTTATACCTTCACGGTCTGCATCCCCTAAATGTCCACTTTCAAAGGACAGGCTCTAATCTGTCTTCTTCCTTACTCACTCCCAGTACCTACATTTCCCACCACACTGAAAGCCCTCAATAACTATGTGTGCAATAAATTCTGGAATTTTTAGCATGTATTTCAGAACCTCTAATCCATGTTGTTTGTGTGATAAGACTCTTTTAAAAGAACTTCATCGGGGCCAGCAGATGGCGTGTCAGTCCTGGACCTGACAGCTTGCTTTCTCACTTTCTCTCTCTCTATGTCTCTCTCACTCTCTCCTTCTCTGGTCAAATTAAAGTAAATACATAAAGTTAAATAAAGAGTAATTCTTTAAAAAAAAAAAAAGGAACATTATCATGGTGGGTAAAGAAAGGATAGTCCACAAAGAAATGTCACTAAAATGAGTAGGATTAAAGTGATAGACTTGGTGATTCTAGTATGAATATCAGATTTATAGAAAACTTTTTTTTTTTTTAGAAAAAGATAAAGGCAGAAGACAAAATCATGAAAAATGGATGAGGCATTTCAGTAATTCATTTTATCAACAAACATTCTTGACCTAGATATGCTAATTTCAAACTTGTTTGGGGAGTCTAGTGGTAAGGAAAATATAAAAAAGGCAAAAACTTACAGTGGAGCAGCATCTAAACTGAATTTAAATAGAATGGAAAGACTTGAGCATGTTTTCTGTCCAAAGTAAAGCAAGCATGAAGTAAGATCTCAAGATTATATATATATATATATATTTTTTTTTTTTGGAAAAGTTTTCGCTATAGGGCGCGTGCGCTCACCAGACAGACAGAGACAGAGAGACAGAAAGGGAGAAATAACCCCCCGGGGGGATGGCCACACCGCAATCCCTTCTCCTCTGTCCTCCTCTCAGGATCTTGGGCACGCATGCACACGTGCCCAGCGTGAGTTTTAAGCCACTGGGTCCAGGACACAAACCGCGGTCGACTATGTGGGAGTTCAGCAATATAGCCAGTATAGTAACTGCTGGTCCTGATCTCAAGATATTTTAACTTAAACCTAAAATATACAAAACAATACCCAAGGGGAGGTATCTAGAAGCAGTCTATAAAGAGCAGCAATTAGTATTGCAGAACTTAGGGACATTCTTCAGTGGGGCTAGAAGGAAGAACAGAGGATGGATATTATAGTTTAAATAGGATAGTAAAGATATTTGAAAATGACAAAGATCTAACCAGATGCCTTCCCTATTCTCAAATTAGAAAGTGAGGTCACTAAAGGTGATAAAAGCCTCAACTAGTGCTTTGGATATTATAGACCATTTCTGCACCCAAGCCTCCTCTCATGTTGCTGGATTGCAGGTTCAAGGGACCCTCTCGGATCTTTTCTTTTCTTTTTTAATTTTATAATTTCTTTTTTCCCACTTCTTTATTTTATTTTATAATTTCTTACACTTAATTGTTGTGTATTTTTGTTGGGTACAATGTTTTTTCAAAGCATGCATGCAGCATGTTATAATCATATTAGAGATCATACCATGCTCATCATTTTCAACAAAGAGCGTTTCATTATGTTGTGCGCTATTGACAAGCTTGTCTACTTTCCCCACTCCTTTTGAACATAGTATTGGAAGTATTGGCACAAAAGTTTTTCATCTTTTCCCTGTTCTGTATGATGTTAGCTGTAGGTTTGTCATATGTCTTTTATTGTGTTGAGAAATGTCCCTCCCAGTAACTCTTTTGTTAAGAGAATTAATCACAAAATAATGTTGTATTTTATCAATTTTTTTCTGTAGCTATTGATATGATCATATGCTTTTATTATTCCTTCTGTTAATATGATGTATTACATCTGTTGTTCTGTGTATGTTGAACCACTTTTGTTTCCCTAGGATAAAGCCTACTTGATCATGGTATATATCCTTGTTTTTTTTGGTTGTTGTTGTTTACCCCCCCCCCAAGAGAAAAAAGAAAGTTTATTGAGAGAAAGAGCACCTGGGGATCTGGACTCGGAGGTGCTTCAGCCCACCCTACCAAGGAGACATGTACTTACATGGGGGTGGGGGGAGGGGCAGGGTCACAAGAACGCCAGGTACTTGGATTAGCTCTTCACCACTGGGACCTTATCAGCCCATCTAGGGGCCTCAGTTCCCAGTAAGGGAGTGTTCTGGCCAGAAGATTCTGGCCAAAGGTCACTGAAACCATTTCCTTATTTCTGACAGGAAATTACCTAAAGGCCAATCAGAGGCCTTTATCATTTATAAAAAATCATTTCCAGCCTTTATCTTTTATTTAAAAAAAAAAAAAAAGATGGAGTAAGAGAGGGACAAGGAATTATGGGTGATGGTCAGTCTTTTAGGGGGATGGGGTGCAGTGTGGGTCCTCTGGAGGAGGGTGTGAATATTGTACCCTCTGGAGCAGCAAAACGTTTTCATCCTGTTTTGGGGCCAATTGTTGGATAGTGTCTCAGATGATGTGGTTTAGCATTTTTAGGAGTGGAGGTCCTGCAGAAACTCAGAGCAGAGTTACAGTGGGGCAGCCAGGGGAAGGGTAAAAGCAGCATTCTTCTTCTAGAAAGAGGCAGAGACCCCCTTTTTCTGCTTTGAGAGGGTCTAGGCCTCTTTGATTTTGGAGAGTTACTGTGGCCATGAAGCCTAATTGGTCTTGAATCTGTAAGAGGCCTTGGGATATTTTGTCGAGGCTTTGTTGAACAGAGGAAAAAGTCCTAGAGTAGTGAAGAGATGTAGACCAAGGTGCATATTCCAGTCCAGTTAGCAGGTAAATATAGGTAAGTAGAGGAACCATAGTAAAACAAAACAAAACAAACAAACAAAAAAAACAAGCTGGTATTAAAAAGGCAGGCTGAAATATGAGAAGAGAGTAGGTGTCTCAGGACTTTATTTCTGCCTCCCGTTCTCATTTTTTTAAACTCCTAGGGTGTTTTTCAAAGTAGCCCTGGTGAAAGATTGGGTAAGTGGTGGGTTTTGTGAAGTAGCACTTCCTCTAAATGTAAGTATGAAGCCAATTTTTACAAGAATATCTCAATTTAACAGAGAGCAAAGGAAATCTGGCATAGCAAAGAAACTATGAGAGACAAAGCAAGGTTTCTGTGAAGTGGCAGTTTGAGAATCATCTGGTGGTTCTAACCATTAGGCAATCTGAAGGAGGTCTTTGAAGGTCACTTCTGATCCTTGTATGAGTTTTTGGAGCTTTTTGTGAATATTGAGAACTGATTAGAATAAAAATTTGCCTTTTTTGTTTTTGTTTTTGGAGAGATTTTTTTCTATACTTTGCATTTGCTCACTAGAGAGAGAGAGAGAGAGAGAGAGAGAGAGAACAAGAAAGCACCCTCCAGAATGGATTCCGCAGTAGGAATCCAGCAATGCAACCATTATGTCATCTGTTGGTCCCCATTATCTCCACAAATTCCATTTGATTCTTTTGTAAGGTGTCTGTGTCTTTATGGAGCTCCTCCTTCATGTCATGGAATGATTTTCTCATCTCCAGGAACTAATTGCCCACTTTCTCTTACAACCCATTGAGTTTTATTAAAATGAATATTCTGAATTTCTTTTCTGATATTTCTGAGATATCTTGGGTTTCATCCATTGTTGATGAGACATTATGTTCCTTTGGGAGAAAGATGTCTTCTTGTTTATTTTTATATTTCTGTGTCTCTGTATTGATTTTTCAGCATCTGATGGAGTACTCATTCTTTCCTAATTTTTGGAGTAGATTCTGTAATGCCAGGCAGGGAAGAACAGCCCTAGGATCCAAGTGTTGCCTTGGTAAGGTGGTTCAAGAGGGGTTGGAAGTCAGGCATACTTTCTAGATCAGAGCAGAGCAATTAAAATCTGTGCTTAAGACTAGGTTGTGGAGCAGCTCTTCAGACCAACTTGGAACCATCACAAGGTAGTCCAGAGGATCTAAGCCTATCTATGCAACCTTAGACCCAAGTCCCATGTGGCCTGCATGGAACACCTGAGAGCAGAGCTTTTTTTAAGGCCTGACAGTGGCCCTGGGAGGTGACTGGAGGGAAGGGTGACAATGCAACTTCCAGGCCTGGGTGTGTTACTGGCAAGGTGCTCCAGGAGGAGCCAGGAGTCATCTGTACCCTTTAGATTTAAACCAGGATTATGTTCCTGCCTCTAGTTTCTGTCACCAGGTGACCCTCTAGACCTGAATAGAGCCCTGGTTAAGATCATCCAGAAGGGGACAGATGCAAGTCTCTATGAGATACTAGAAACAAGCCTTGCATGTCTTGCATGGGACACCCAGAGGCAGAGTGATCCTCTGTGCCTGGATGAGGCACAGGAAAATTGTCAATAAGGGGCAAGAGGGAAACCTATCTGTGAGGCCCTCACTAGAGACTGCAACTCTAATGCCTGGGCATTCAGGGAGGCTGCTTGTATTTGAGCAGATTTCCACAAGAAGTTAGTTTGAAGTTAGATCCTTGATTATGCACTCAAGGATCAGGAGGTAGTCTGGGGTTGTGCTCTGTTTCTTCCACTCTGACCTGGACAGGGGATCACTGGGACCTTCCTCCCTGTCAGGTGCTCCTCCTCCTTCCTTTACCTGCACTGACAGAACAGGAACGTCCAAAAGTGCTGCACTGTGGATGGTGTCAGCTGGGGCAGGTAGCCATTCCCCTGGACGTGAGTTTGATGGTAGGGACATGCTGGTCTGTCAGACATGGGGTGGTGACCAAATTCTTTGGTCTCTGTTGGGATGGGCATGCTCTCTTTTGATTCCTCTGCTCCTTCTGGGCTAAGGAGTCTTGATTGTAAATGGAGCCCCACTTACTTATCAGCTCACAATTGGTGCAGCTCTCTTTCAGGTTTGGGGTGGGGGTGGGGGTGGAGTGGAAGGGCCAATTTTTTTTTCCAGACATTGTATACTTGGCACTTCCATGCAGTGTGTGTTAGCTCTGTGTCAGTTTTGTTGTTCTGTGGGTGGAGAGTGTTGGAATTCACAGTGGGAGTCTGGGGTTCAAAGATTCAGAGGAGAGTTCCTCTCATTTTCTCCCCAGAGAAGAGGGTTATATGTGTGTGTGTGGGGGGGGGACGCGTGAGGGGCAGGGATTCCTAGAGAGCCACACCAGCTTCAGATAATTGATTCCCTTTATGTTTCCAAGTAGAAATTATGTGGACTAGAAGTTCCTATCATCTCTTTTTTGTACTTCATCAGTCTTGTCTTGCTCCCCTCTCTGCTGGGGCCATACACGGTGGCAGCAACAGCCCAGCTCCCTGCAGGCTGCAGAGGTGGTGATGACTGGCTCTCCTCACAGGCAGTGGCCATATTCCTTCTGACTTAACAGCAATTTCTCAGGTCTCACTGTGGCTGAAGGTTCGGCTGGGCAAGGCAGTTGTGAGAGGCAGTGTAGCTCTAATACAAAAGCAACAAAATCTCAGAATGAATTTTGGAGGAGACAGATATTCAAACTGTAAGACCAGTCACATCTCTGATGGGACCACAGCCTCAGCCAACTCTTAGATTACAATCTGTGAGACTGGAAAACAGAGAACATAGCAACACTAGTGCTTGGACTTCTGCCCTACTAGATAGATGAGATCATAGATGAATGCGGATTTAAGCTACACAATGTGTGCTTACTTGTTACAGCAATAAAAGGCTAAGATAAGTTGCTCATCTCAAGGGGAAACAGTTTTAATAATCTTCATTTTAAAATAAAAAGAAAATCTTGGGAGAATAAGTGGCTAACCCAAGAGCACACAAGTGATAAAAAGTAGACAATAAATAAACTCTAAATCTAGCTTTTCTCTTATTGCATTGTGCACTCTCACAGGGAAGAAATCATGATTGTCCCTGCAACTGCCAATCCAAACCATAGTTCTCACTTTCCTTGTCCATGATGGGTGAAGCTATTTGAAAACAGCTTTCTTGTTTGCCTTTCACCTTTGAGGATAACATTCCTTTATGAATGATCAACATTTTATGGTTTCTGATTTAGGTTAGATAAGGTGCATCCTTGTAAGACCCAGAAGTCTTAAAGGAAAAAGAGGTGACACTCACTTTCAAAAATCACTTTATCAAAATTAACATATACTCTGTCTCCAACAGTGAAAAAAAAAGAACCTAATAAGGAAATGCTTGACTTCTGTGTGTGAGTATCTATTTTCAAAATCTGGGTCTATTTAGTCTTCTCTGTCCTTTCATCAATTAAATTTTCTCAAAATTCTCATCTTTTATTAAACATAAGCTTGCAGAGTTGTTTGTTCTTCAATACATTTGGGGGAAGCACTGGGAGAGGGTGGAATATGACCTTTATTGAGTTTACCCAATAAAGAGTGGATATAATGTCTGTGGAAAATCAAGTGTTTGTTACTATAACTTCTACATCACAATTAAAAATCCAGATTTTTTACAATAGTCAACCAATCAAAACCCACTACTTTGGAATTGATAGCTGTTTTGAAGCCACAGTAACACTTAAATATGGTTGAGACTCAAATGCAGAAATTTGGTAGGTTGAAAAGCTAATTAAACTTTTGGGACCAGCAGTTGGTGTAATGGTTATGTCGTTGGACTCTTGCGTAGTTGACTGTGGTTTGAGTCTCGGACCTGGTGGCTTAAACTCACACCAGGCATGTGTGCGTGCTTGCCCAAGATCCCAAAAGGAGAATAGAGAAGTGATTGCAGTGTGGCCATCATCCCTGGGGGGTGATTTTTCGCTTTCTGTGTCTCTGTCTCTCTCTGTCTTTCTGATGAGCACACACACCCTATAGCAAAAACCTCTCCAAAAGAAAGAAAAAGAAAAAAGAAAAAAAAGAAGAAAAGCTAATTGATTACTTTCAACTTGTTCAAACAGAATAACAAAAAGGCAAAACTGTGTTTTTTACAAAGATACAGTCCACTGGAATCACCAACACTGGATAGCTGTTAGAGTATTTAGAGTCTTGAGATAATACAGAATCCGGGCATCCTTAAGACAGTCTTCTGTTGTCCTTTCTTCCCAATCAGACATTTGTGAATGTGTGGAATGACACCACCACCAGAAATTGTAGCCTTGAGGAGAGAGACCAATTCCTCATCCCCATGAATAGCAAGTTGCAAGTGATGAGGGGTAATATGCTTTACCGTTATGCCTTTTGATCCATTTCCTGCCAGTTCAGGTACCACTGCAGTGAGGTACTCCAGGATCACAGTGTTGTACACAGCAGTAGTCACACCCACACATTCATGGCTGGTCATCCTAAATTTCAGGTGTCAATGAATGCTGCCCATTGGGAACTGGAAACCAGCTTTCTGCAAGTAGGAAACTGCCTTTGTCTTTATCTTTCCTAGCCCTTCCCAGCCTTACTGCCAGCCATTTCTAATGTTGCTGCAGCTCACAAAAGCAAGACAGCAAAAGGGCTTGTTAAACACACAGCGAGATACCACCACTTACTCTTTCAACACATGGTGATTCAGTGATTTGAAGTGCCCTTCAATACATTTTTTAAAAGAGGTTTTTGCCTTAGGGTGTGTGTGCTGCTGGAGAATGAAAAAGACAGAGACAGTGAGAGGGAAAGTGAGAAATCATCCCTTAGAGGTGATGGACTTGCTGCAGTCCCTTCTCCTCTATTTTCCTCCTGGAGACTTGGACACACACATACATCCACCTGGCGTGATTTTGAAGCCACCAGTCCAGTGACCGTAGCTTGCCATGTGGGATTTCAGTGATATAACTGCTACACCATCTGCTCATCCTGCCTTCCATGAGAGAGAGAGAGAGAGCTCTTTGCTAAAGGATGTGTGTGTTCTCTGTAGAGACAGAGAGACAGAAATTGAGAAATCACCCATCAAGGGAATAACCATGCTACAATCCCTTTTCCTCCATTCTCCTCTTGGGATTTTGGGCACTCACACACATGCATGTGGGGTGAGTTTCAAGCCACTGGATCTGGGACTTAAACCATAGTCAACTGCATGGGAGTTCAGTGACATAACCATTACTCCATCTGCTGGTCCCAACAACACTTATTCCTTCTTTTGCCATAGGGTGGGTACTACCATGCCCTTATTCCTTCTTTTTTAAATCTTGGCCATTCTGACAGGGGTAAGGTGGAATCTCATTGTGGCTTTGATTTGCATGTCTTCTGTGGTAAGGGATATTGAACATTTTATCATATGCTTTTCAGCTGTTCATATATTTTCTTTGGACAGCTGTGTGTTCAGCCCATTTGCCCATCTTTTAATTGAACTGAATATTTTTTGTGGGTAAGCTGCTCAAGTTCCTTGTATATTTTGGTTATCAGTACCTTATCTGAGGGAAGAGTTTGTAAATATGTTCTCCCATTCAAAGAGTAATATCTTTATTCTAATTATTGTTTCATTTGCAGTGCAGAAGCTTTTTAACATGATATAATCCCACTTGTCTATTTTTAGGATTATCGCCTGTTCTTTGGGGCTTTTATTTAAGAAGTCTTTGCTTACTCTGATGCCTCCACATTTCCCTGTGTTTTCCACTAGTAGTTATATAGTTTGATATTTTGTGTTTAGATCTTTGATTTATTTTGAGTTTATTTTTGTTAAGGGTGAGATATAGGGGTCCAGTTTAATTTTTCTGCAGGTGGACATACAGTTTTTCCAGTACCATTAGCTGAAGAGATTTTCTTTTCCTCATTGGATCGTCTTATGTCCATTGTCAATAATCAGTTGGCTGTATATTTTAGGGTTATTTCTGCAGCCTCGTTTCTGTTCTATTGGTCTATGTGCCTATTTTTGTGCCAATATCATGCTGTTTTGATAATCACTGCTTTGTGATATATTTTGGGGTGAGGGAGTGAGAAGCCTTCTACTCCCTTTACAGGGTCTTTTATAATTCCAGACAAATATTATGATTGTTTTTCTAAATCTGTAAAGAATATCATTGGTAATCTGATTGGGTAGGCATTTAATTTGTAGATTAATTTGGATAGAATTGACATTTTGATTATATTAAGTCTTCCAATCCAGGGACATGGGATATAGACACACTATCTCTGGTGTCTACAATTGTCTTCCATTCCTTTCCCACCCACATTGTATTGATCACACAATTGCCTACATAATCTAACTACTTTCAATGGTGAGTTCACTCATTACTATTAAGAAAACCAGTTTTAACTTAAATCAATGAATTATCAAGGAACTTTGCTTAAAGCCAGGATACAGGTTAGGATTCTGTTCAAATGGTAGGTGCATGAACCTATCAGTCTCATGTACTTTTATCTTCTGTTCTGGTTCAATTTTCCTGATTAAATTCTGGGATATAATATTCAACTCCAGACATTGTCCCTACAATTAAGTTGGCCACTTTCTTAGTTTTTGAACTCTTCTTTCCGTATCCGTATTTAATTTTCCTGATTCAGCACACCCTTGAGAACTTCTTGGAGATCTGGTCTGGTGCTGGTAAATTCTTTCAGGTTTTGTTTATCTGAGAATGTTCTTGTCTTTTCTTCCCA